>NC_026003.2:57066950-57177370 GCF_000442705.2 Elaeis guineensis
CGGTGATCAAATTGCGGTGATCGACTACCCGCAAAAGGTGATGTGTTCTGAACACAGTACTGTAAAAGGTTTACTGATTCAAATTTAAATTTCAAATTTAAATGCATGCTGTTGTATCCTATTTAGATCCTAGTGTAGGGTTAATTAGTATTAATTAATGAGATTAATTAATAATTCCACTGTAAAATAGTAATTTTGAAAGAGATTTAAAATTATCATTTTGCCCCTGCACTAAATTTTCGCTACAAATGGTATCAGAGCTAGGTTCTAGAATATGATATACATATGCATGCATAGATTAAGGTGTAATCTATAAGTTTAAATTTAAAATTCAAAATTCAAAATTCAAAATTCAAAAAAAAATTAGAAATTTAAAATTTAAAATTTGAAATTTGTTAGAAGTTTCAAATTTGAAATTTAAAATTTGAAATTTAAAATTTGGTTGAAATCTCAAATTTGAAATTTGAAATTTGAAATTTGAAATTTGAAATTTGAAATTTAAATTTAAAATTCAAAATTTAAAATTCAAAGATTGGAAATTCAAAATTTGAAATTTGGTTGAAATCTCAAATTTGAAATTTAAAATTTGAAATTTGAAATTTGAAATTTGAAATTCAAAATTTAAATTTTAAAATTGGTATATTTAGATATACTTGATCCAAGTAGCAAGTAATCTAATTGGGTTGGTTGCCATGGCTGTCCGGTCATAGGAGAAAAGTAGGGTTTAAAGGCCCTCTCTTCCCATTCGATGGGGTCTCCTATGGCGGTAGGGGTGCTGATGCAATTATATCCCATGCCGATGAAGCAGTGAAAGGACTTAATTATAAAATTTATCATGAATGTGTTAGATTAGATCTAAAAAAAATTTATGATTTATTTTGAGTTATTTTCTATTATGAAATGAGCAATAAGATTGCTGTTTATGAATTGTGCTGACCCGTTTGTGAAATGAGTCAACACATTTGGTGAACAAAAAATAAAATCTTTCAAAATTTGAAAATTATTTTCGAAATACCAAACCCTGACCCATCAGCCCAAGTACTTAATTAAAAAGAATTAAGTGTTGTCTAGTAGGTCTAGAATTGTGAATTAAGACCTAAGACAATTGCATAAACTTGTGGGTCAATGGGTTAGATGAATTAGGTCCATAATTGGGTTAGACCTAAGGTTAGCTTAAAAAATGGACTAAATGGAGTAATTGGTCAAATCTAATCAAAAGTTGAATTAGATTAGGTCAAGGATACTCTAGACTCAACTTCAATAGTTGTAGTTGAATTGGTCCATGTCTTTAACTAGACCAAGATGGACTTAATTCATGGCTACGTGGTGGAGCCCTATTTACTAAGTTGATCAAAATTAAAACTAATGAACCGGTTGGTGTCTAAGGTAAGTTCGGCAGTTTTGACTAGTGGTTCTTAAGCGGGAGCTACTCGCATTGATTCGATCATTAACGAGTTAATGGCAAATCCCCACCACTGATCTCACTTACCTGGCCAATCTGGTAAGTTAGATTTTGATTAGATCACTTGGTGATTAGAGCTCACCATGTCATTAGGTAAATCAGTGTGACTGATTTAGGTGCTCCTAATGCCAGCTTTAATTAAATCTTTTTTAATCTGACTTGGTGAAGTCAGTGGAAGGATTGAAATTGGCTGGATGATTTCTTCTCTACTATTCTTTAATAAAATCCTCAAAATTATTAGGTCCCTAAAATGATTAAGTTATAATGATAACTAAGTCATAGCCTCCCATTAAGTGAATGATAATGAGTCCATTAGTTCAATGATCATTGGAGGCCCAAAGGCCTGGTGCTCATTGGCTAATGAAATTATTATTCATAACATGATAATTTGATTGAGTCTTTCTGATGGTGGTTAGGTTGGCCGGCCAAAGTCGGGCCTGATCATTTATTGGTCTGATTCACTAAATTAAGTCATGTTAATGGTTGGACCTAACCAGATCTTTTCAGTGGAGGCCAAAGCCTACTGATTAGGTTCTGGGGCAAAATCAATTACTAGAAGTTGTTTAGAGAAACAACTGGTTAAGAACCTACCCATAGATGCACATGGGTTGACCAACCAAAGTTGGGCTCATGTGTAGTCTGTGTGGATTCTAGTATCCATTAAGGAATTAAAGTAATTCCTCGAATTGGAGGATGAGGCTACCAGTTCATAAAAATATTGGGAAAAACTTTAGACTAAAGTCCAAGTCTTTAGTATTAATTTATGTACTAATAGAGGTCTCATTTTTCTTTATGCAGCTATGGCCACTACCCTGTCGCTCCGGTCATTATTAGATAATGACAAGCTCATGGGACCCAATTTCGATAGCTGGTATCAAAAATTGAAAATCATCCTTGAGCATGAGCGGATCCTTTATGTAGTAACGGATCCAGCACCTGAGGAGCCAGCTCCGAACGCTAGTAAGACGATCCGAGACACTTACTTGAAGTGGCTCAATGACCGCACCACCGTTCGATGTATTATGCTGGCAGCAATGAATGACGAGTTCAGCCAAAGGTTTGAGAACGCCCAGCCACAGGAGATGCTTCAAATGTTGAATGACTCTTTTGGCATGCCTAACGACGTTGAAAGGCACAAAACTAGTTGTGCATTTTCAATGCTCGGATGAGGGATGGGGCCTCAGTCACTGATCATATACTGTACATGATCGAGATGATTGAGCGCCTAAGCAAATTGGACTTTTCTCTGCACGAGCAGCTCGGTAAGGATGCGATCCTTAATTCCTTGCCCAAGTCCTTCCTCCCATTCCTTACTCATTTTCGAATGACAAAGCCTGCAGTAAACTACCACGGATTGTGGGGTTGCTGCAGAACTTTGAGAAGGATCACCAACTCCATAAGGAGTCGGTGAATGTAGTGGGAGGGTCTTCTTCTCATCGTCAACCCTTTGGAAATGGGAAGAAGAACAAGAAGAAGAAAAATAAGAAGGTGCAATCTCATGCTGGGACAGTAGCACAGGGTCAACCAAGAAGCGCAAGCACGACCAGAGCCAGGCGGAGTGCTTCTTTTGCAAGAAGCAGGGGCATTGGAAGAGGAACTGTCCTCAATACATTGCCTCCCTGGACCCGAACAGGCCAAAGAAGAAGCAAGGTAATTATATGATAACTCCTTGCAACTTTTTGATATGTGATACTACTGCCTGGGTATTGGATACCGGAAGCCCTTATCATATTTGTAATTCGATGCAGGGTCTGCAGGTCAGTAGGAGATTTTAGGAATCATGAGTCTTGTAATCAATTCTCGTAATGTAATTTTGAGTGAATGTCACTATTGTCCAAGTTTTTTATTAAATATTATTTCTGTAGGCCTTTTGACCATGTACGGTTATGATTTTTTAATAAAAAAAATATTTGCAATATCATTTTGAATGGTGTTACAATATTTGTTGGATAATTAAATAATGGAATTTACTTACTATCACAGCCTGTTAATGTGGTTCAAAACTTCGGTAAATGCTCTAGAATAGATAATGTGTCAGAAGTCTACCTTTGGCACTGTAGGCTAGGTCATATCAATAAGAACAGGATAAACAGGTTGGCTCAAGAAGGAATTCTTGAAGTTAGTGATTGTGAATCACTTCCAACCTGTGAGTCCTGTCTTCTTGGGAAGATGACCAAGTCACCTTTTACTGGAAAAGGTGAGCGAGCCAGTGAACTCTTAGGTCTGGTACATTCTGATGTATGTGGACCCATGAGCTCAAGTGCAAGAGGTGGATTTTTCTACTTCATAACCTTCACAGACGACCTATCTAGGTATGGGTATGTCTATTTAATGAAGCATAAGTCGGAATCATTTGAAATGTTCAAACTATTCCGAAATGAGGTAGAAAAACAAACTGGAAAGTGTATTAAAACTCTTCGATCTGATCAAGGAGGTGAATACCTTTCCAATGAGTTTCTGACGTATCTAGGGAAGAATGGGATTCTCTCTCAGTGGACTCCTCCTAGAACACCACAGCATAATGGTGTGTCTGAAAGGAGGAATCGGACCCTGTTAGACATGGTTCGATCCATGATGGGGTTTGCTGGTCTGTCGATCTCCCTTGGGGATATGCGCTGAATCGACTTGTTACCTTCTAAATAGAGTTCGAGTAAGTCTGTAGCCAAAATGCCATATGAGATATGGATAGGACGTAAGCCAGTACTCTCACACCTTAGGGTTTGGGGGTGTCCGGCTTATGTTAAACGTTTAATTACAGACAAGCTTGGACCTAGGCTGATAAGTATAATTTTATAGGGTACCCAAAAGAGACCAAAGGGTATTATTTCTACCTTGCTGATGAACAAAAGGTGTTTGTCAGCCTTAAGGCAATTTTTTTAGAAAAGGAGTTCCTTAGTGAAAAAACTGTTGCCTCTAAGGTCGAACTTGACGAAGTTCGACAGGTGGAAAAACCGACACATGTTACTGAACCTGAATCGGATTTGATTAGTCAGATCCGGAGCCCATTGATTATGCACCCTTAAGGCGGTCTGGTAGAGTACCACATCAACCGGACAGATACTATGGTTTCTTGGTCCGGGATGGTGATCCTGTCGAACTTTATGAAAATGATGAGGATCCGATCACCTACATGGATGTAATTCAGAGACCTGACTCTGAGAAATGGCTAGAGGCCATGAAATCCGAAATGGAGTCCATGAAGGTCAACGATGTGTGGACATTGGTTGACCCACCCGAAGGAGTAAAACCCATAGGGTGTAAGTGGGTCTTCAAAAGGAAGAGGGGTACAGACGGAAAGGTGGAGACCTATAAAGCCCGTCTGGTTGCCAAGGGATATCATCAATGTTATGGTATAGACTATGACGAGACGTTTTCTCCTGTGGCAATGCTCAAATCCATTCGGATTATGCTTGCGATAGCTGCCCATCTGGACTATGAAATCTGGCAGATGGATGTGAAGACAGCTTTTCTAAACGGAGAGCTGGACGAAGAGGTGTATATGATACAACCTGAAGGGTTCACATCCACAGATGAGTCTAAGGTGTGCAAGCTACAGAGGTTCATTTATGGACTTAAGCAGGTATCTCGGAGTTGGAACATATGTTTTGATAGGACGATCAAAACGTATGGCTTCGTTAAGAACGGAGAAGAGCCCTGCATTTATAAGTGGGCTAATGGTCCAGTAGTAGTATTTCTTGTATTGTATGTGGATGACATTCTCTTAATCGGGAATGATGTCCCTGCATTACAGGGAATAAAGATTTGGCTATCGTCACAATTCTCCATGAAGGATCTAGGAGAAGCTTCCTACATCCTAGGGATGAGGATCTATAGGGATAGATCCAAAAAGTTGCTTGGCTTATCCCAGTCCATGTACATTGATATTATGCTGAAAAGGTTCAGTATGAAAAATTCCAAGAAAGGCTATCTACCGATAGGCCATGGAATTTCTCTCTCGAAGAGGGATTGTCCGATAATACCTCAAGAGAGAGAGCGTATGGGTAGGATTCCATATGCTTCGGCAGTGGGATCTATCATGTACGTCATGACATGTACACGACCAGATGTGGCATACTCACTAGGGGTAGTGAGTAGATACCAATCTGATCCAAGAGAGAATCACTGGAAGGTTGTTAAAACCATCCTGAAGTATTTAAGAAATACTAAGGACCAGTGGCTTATATATGGTGAATCGGACTTGAGACTTATAGGATTTACAGACTCTAGTTTCCAGTCTGATCGTGATGATAGCAAGAGTATGTCAGGATTTATTTTTACCCTTAATGGTGGGGCTGTCTGCTGGAAGAGTTCCAAGCAGCACACTGTGGCTGATTCAGTATGCGAGGCGGAGTATATTGCTGCATCAGATGCTGCCAAAGAAGTGGTATGGCTGAGGAAATTCATCACCGAGCTCGGAGTAGCACCCTCCCTTGTTGGTCCAGTTCTGCTCTACTGCGACAGCTCTGGAGCCATTGCTCAGGCGAAGGAACCAAAGGCACACCAGCGGACGAAGCATATTCTGCGCCGCTAACATCTCATCCGGGAGATCATGGATCGAGGTGACGTCGACCTTCAGAAGATCGACAGGAAAGAAAACCTGGCCGACCCATTCACTAAAGCCATTGCGGTGAAGGAGTTCAACGACTACAAGTCGAAGATGGGTATTAGATACTGCACCGATAGGCTTTAGGCCAAGTGGGAGATTGTTGGGAATAGTGTCCCAAAGCCAATCGTCAGTCTGTTGACGGTTGTGCTCCTTTTGTATTAGTACATGAATTATAAATAAATAAAAGTTATTTTGATATTTTTTCATCATAAATGTTTCATCTTCTAATGAACTCTTGTGTTGTGGTGAAGTCCTTAGGACTATTTAGACTCGACAAAGGAGGATTTGTCGCTTAGTCCTTAAACATGTTCGCGACCAAATGATACGTTGTTACCAAGGACGATAACGTTTATCAAGCATAGGTCGTTATGTGCCATATGGGTTGGTTGTCCTCATAACCAAAGAGTGTGGAGACACTCCTATGGCATACAGGTGAGATGTAATGGTACATCTGTACTGAACGTGACCAACTTCGGAGCTATTTCTGTTGTCAAGATTTGCTCCGATGGGATATGGGTATAAATGTCCCTCCGACCTGAGACCGCCACGGTGACTTGCAAGCAACTCACTGCACTTAGGCACTGGACTACCTGAATTTCTAATTCAGTGACGGAAGGCTGCTGGGTGTAGTCAAGTACTTGACTTGTCGGTGCGTGTGTCAAGATGGGATTGACCACTCCAGTTTAGGAGCTGTGTACAGTCGTGTTTCAATTTAGAAAAACCTTGGCCAGGGTAGTCCTAGTGAGGAGTCACATGACTAATTGAGTTGAGCACGATTCGGATGATATCATCAGGGTTGACAGTTTAATCCTGAGTCATCCTAAACACAGGGGTCAAAAGGGATGAATTATACGGTAACCATATTCACGTAGGTTCTGAATGTTGCGATTGAGATTATTCAACCTATCCGATCGTTGGGTACCATTGCTAGATGGTCACTTCGATTAGTACAGAAATTGGTTCCTGTGCTACCGGCTTAGGTTCGAACCTGCGGGGTCACACACATTAGAGGTTCATTTCTGATCTAATGGCTGATTATGAGTCTTATCTATCTGGGACTCTATGATTGAGAATTAGGATTCTCTGATCATGAGTTCCACATATTTTGGGTACCGGGGTCAAAATTTTGAATTTCAAATTTTGAATTTGAAATTTGAATTCTTTGATCAGGGTTTCATATCGATGGTCTCTGATGCCTGATTGCCCATCGAATTTGGACTCAATATTTATGAGAGATTTAATTAGTAATTTGATCGCTAATTAACTTAATTTGATTGAGTAATTATTTTTGGATCAAGTCCAATTGAATTGGATTCAGTTTGGATTGACCCGATTAGGTTAAATGTTGACCTAATCGCTAAGGTGGTTTAGTCCCTGATTTGATCAGGGGTTAGGCTTAGTTAATTTCTGATTTAATTAGAATTTTATTAAGCCTAATTAAGCCTAATTATGTTGGGTTTAATCTATTCTAATTGTGCTTAACCTATTTAGATTAGGTTGTCTCAATTTGAATCAAACCACCTTGTTTTAAATTCCCTGCGACACCCAACTTCCTTGCACCCATTTGAATTCACGAGAAGAAACTTCTCATGAAATTTTTCTCACGCAAAACCCTTCCTCATGCCCTCATTTGTGTGCCATATGGATGGATAAAATAATTAGTTAGCCATTCAAATTCAAAGCATGTTTGAATTTGAATGGATAACTTATCACTTGCCCCTTCATCCTTATCCATTTTGTGCGCCACATTACTTACACGAGAAAAGGTTTCTCATGAAACATTTTTTATGCACAAAGAGCCACGCCCCTTCTCTTCTCACACCCAAAAGGATAGGAATAAGTTGGTTTTTGTTTGAATTCAAATTTGATTTGAATTCAAATGTGTAACCACTTGTCTTTATCCTCTCACACGGATAAGACACGTTCGACGTTGTTTTAAAAATGGCAGAAAGGTGGGGCATGTGTAGAAAAATTAAGAGAAAGAAAGTGGGGCATGAGGAAAGTTTGTGTGCAAGGTGGAGGTCCAAAACCTTCCGAAAGAAAAAGAAAGAAAAGAGAGAAAATTGGGCGTAGGGTTTCTAGTGTGTACCCTAGGGTTTCTACCTAGGGTTTGGGAAGTGAGATTGGTGTGCCACGAGTGTCATGAGTCCACCAAATTTTAAGGAAAGATCCATCAGCCTCTCAAGCAACTGTGCAGATGATCCAGAGCATCCAAGAAGTCAGCACACATCGATCGAAGGAGTTTGATCAACATCTGCCATCAAAAGGGTGAAATCACGAACTAGCATTCGTGAGGAGCTGATCAGACGGGAGCTTCGTGTGGATGATCCGCAGAGGCCAGATATTTGTATAGCTGTGACGTGATGATCGGAGCCCCCCGACAGTGATCAGATTGCGGTGATCAACTACCCGCAAAAGGTGATGTGTTCTGAACACAGTACTGTAAAAGGTTTACTGATTCAAATTTGAATTTCAAATTTAAATGCATGCTGTTGTATCATATTTAGATCCTAGTGTAGGGTTAATTAATATTAATTAATGAGATTAATTAATAATTCTGCTGTAAAATAATAATTTTGAAAGAGATTTAAAATTACCATTTTGCCCCTACACTAAATTTTCGCTACATATGAATCATTAAAAGGTTTAATTATCAATTTGATTGATGATTAATCCTGTGCAAAGATTATAATAAATTATTTACAAATAGTTAATAAATTAAAAAAATAATTAATTAAAAATATGATTATTAATTGATTTAATTTGATTGAGCAATGGAGATTGGATTAGATCTAATTAGATTGGATTAGATCTAATTGAATTAAATTCAATTAGGTTGGCTTTGGATTAATTGGATGCAGCCCTATTGAATAATAGAGCTTATTCTAATTGATCTTAAGGATGCATGAATATAAAATTATTTTTATATAGGCTTGAATTGGATCTAATCTTATTGGATAATAGACTTTGATTTGATCAAATGCCATTTGATAAAAGGCTTGATTGGATTAAGCCCTATTATTAAATAGCTTCTCTGATATCCATTAAGAATCAATCCCTGGATCAATAAGATTTTAGTCTAACTAATTACAAATTTGATTGGAGCCTAATAATTGGGCTAGGACCTAATTAGTTAATTTGTTATAACTAGTTTCTAAGTTAGCTAGGATTGAATCCAAGAATTAGTTAGAATTTATCAAGATCTTGAATCCTATTTGGAATAGGACTAAACCAAGCCAACCCATGTGATAATTAATTCCTCACGCCCTACACCTCTCTTCACGTGGAAAAATCCCCACACCCCAAAAGTTTGTGCGCCCTCTCCTCTCTTTCATGAAGAAAAGGAGGCATCTCTCCCTTCTTTCTTGTCACCCAAAAAGAAAAGAAAAGAGAAGGGGGCGTCCAGAGTTGGATGCCCCATACCTCATGCATCTTGTCTCTCCTCTTCTCCTCCCTTCTTGAAAAGATTTTGTGAGAGTTTATTGCTGATTTTTGGGCATCAAAGAGAGGCATCTCTACTGGTTTTACAGTAGAAAATTGAAGAAGAAAAGTTTCTCCTAAAGAGAGATAGATCAAGTAAGAAGATGGATCTTCTTTCTTGTGCGCAACCTTGAAGAAGGAGTTCTTCTTCCAATTTTTTTTCTATTTTTTTTAAAATAAAAATTAGATTTGATCTAATTTTTAATATAAAAATTTAAAAAAAAATATTAAAAAAATTTGGTTGGATGTTTGAGGCTTCTTGGAGTTCTAGATCAAGGAAGAAGATGGATCTTCTTTCTTGTGCGCAGTCTTAAAGAAGGAGTTCTTCTTTCAGATTTTTTTTAATTTTTTTAAGATAAAAATCAAATTTAATCTAATTTTTAATATAAAATTTTAAAATAATATATATCAAAAAAATCTGGTTGGGCATTTGTGAAGCGAAATTTGAGTGTAGGGGTAAAATGGTAATTTTAAAACTTTTTCAAAATTACTATTTTACAGTGGAAATTATTAATTAATCTAATTAATTAACATATGTTTACCCTACATTAGAATCTAAATATGATATACAGCATGCATGCATTTAAATTTGAAATTCAAATTTGAACAGTAAATAATTTACTGTTCTGTGTTCAGAACACAATACCTTTGTGCGGGTAGTCGATCTCCGCAATCTGATCACCGTCAAAGGATCTGATCATTGTAATATAGCCACATAGTGTGTCTGGCCTCTGCAGATCATCCATACGAAGCTCCTGATCTGATCGGCTCCTTACGAGTGCTAGCTCGTTGTAGAGCCCTTTCGACGGTCGATGCTGATCGAACTCCTTCGATCGATGTCTGCTGACTCCTCGGATGCTCTAGATCATTAGAAATATGCTTGAGAGGTTGATGAATCTCTTCCTAAAATTTGGTGGGCTCACAACACTCGTAGCTCACCTTCTCACTTCCCGAACCCCAGGCTGAAACCTTAGGGAACTCACTGAAAAACCCTGCACCCATTTTTCTTTCTTTTCTTTCTTTTTCTCTCGAAAGTTTTAGACTTCCTACTCATGCACAAGGGTTCCTCATGCCCCACTTTTTCTCTCAAAAAATTTCTACACACGCCCCACCTCCCTATCTCTTTTAAAATAGTTCAAAACGTGTCTTATCCGCATGAGAGGATAAAGATAAGTGGTTGCACATTTGAATTCAAATCAAATTTGAATTCAAATGCAAACCAACTCATCCCTATCCACTTAGGTATGAGAAGAGAAGGTACGTGGCTGCTTTGTGCATGGAAAGGTTTCATGAGAATCTCTTTCTCGTGTAAGATATGGGGTGCTAAAGAGGATAAGGACATGGTGCATGGATTGGTTGCTCATTCAAATTCAAACTTTGTTTTGAATTTGAATGGCCAACCAACCATCCTTATCCACCTATGTGGCGCACAAATGTGGGGTGTGGGAAGGGATTTGAGTGAGGAAAATTCATGAGAAGTTTCTTCTCGTGAATTCAAATGGGCGCAGAGATATGAGGTGGCGTAGGGATTCATATTCAAATGGTGGTTTAATCTTAATTGAACCAACCTAATCAAAATAGGTTAAGCACAATTAGACTAAATTAAACCCAACTTAATTAAGCTTAATTAAAGTCAATAAAATCTTAATCAAATCAGGAATTGACTAAACCCAACCCCTGATCAAATCAGGGACCAAACCATCTCGACGATTAGGTCAACTCTTAACCTAATCGGGTCAAACCCAACTGAATCTAATTCAATTGAACTTGATCCAAAAATAATTACTCAATCAAATTGAGTTAATTAATGATCAAATCACTAATTAAATCTCTCATAAATACTGAGTCTAAATCCAATGGGCAATCGGGTATCAAAGTCCATCGATATGAAACCTTGATCGAAGAGTCCCAAACCAGTGGGACTCTTGACCCCGGTACCCAAAATGTGTGGGACTCATGATCAGAGAATCTTAATTCTCATTCATAGAGTTTCAGATATGTAGGACTCATAGTCTACAAATATTAAGACTCTTCATCAGTCATCAAATCAGATAGGAACCTCTAATGTGTGTAACTCCACAGGTTCGAACCTAAGCCGAGCACAGGAACCAATTCCTGTACTAATCGAAGTGACCATCTAGCAATGGTACCCGACATTCAGATAGGTCGAATAGTCACAATCGCAACACTCAAAACCTACGTGAATATGGTTACTGTATAATTCATCCCTTTTGATCCCTGTGTTTAGGATGACTCAGGGTTAAACTGTCAACCCTGAGTAGATCATCTGAATCGTGCTCAACTCAAACAGTCCTGTGACTCCTCACTAGGACTACCCTGGCCAAGGTTTTGCTAAATTGAAACACGACTGTACACAGCTCCTGAACTGGAGTGGTTAATTTCATCTTGACACACGCACCGACAAGTCAAGTACTTGACTACACCCGCAGCCTTCCATCACTGAATTAGAAATTCAGGTAGTCCAGTGCCTAAGTGCAGTGAGTTGCTTGCAAGTCACCGTGGCGATCTCAGGTTGGAGGGATAGTTATACCCATATCCCATCGGAGCAAATCTTGACAACAGAGATAGCTCCGGAGTCGATCACGTTCAGTGCAGATGTACCCTTACATCTAACATGTATGCCATACCAGTGTCTCCACACTCCTTGGTTAAGAGGACAACCAACCTATATGGCACACAACGACCTATGCTCGATAAACATTATTGTCCTTGGTAACAATGTATCATTTGGTCACGAAAAGATTTAAAAACTAAATGACAAATCTTCCTTTGTCGAGTCTAAATAGTCCTAAGGACTTCACCACAACACAGGAGTTCATTAGAAGATGATAATTTATGATGAAAAATATCAAAATAACTTTTATTTATTTATGATTTATGTACTAATACAATAAAGAGCATAACTGTCAACAGGTTAATGATTGGCTTTGGGACACTATTCTTAACAATCTCCCACTTGGTCTAAAGCCAATCGGTGCAGTATCTAATACCCATCTTCGACTTGAAGTCGTCGAACTCCTTCACCGTAATGGCTTTAGTGAATGGGTCGGCCAGGTTCTCCTTCCCGTCGATCTTCTGAAGGTCGACGTCACCTCGATCCATGATTTTTCGGATGAGATGGTAGTGGTGCAGAATATGCTTCATCCGCTGGTGTGCCTTTGGTTCCTTCGCCTGAGCAATGGCTCCAGAGCTGTGACAGTAGAGCAGAACTAGACCAACAAGGGAGGGTGCTACTCCAAACTTGGTGATGAATTTTCTCAGCCACACCGCTTCTTTGGCAGCATCTGATGCAGCGACATACTCTGCCTCGCAAACTGAATCAGCCACTGTGTGCTGCTTGAAACTTTTCCAGCAGACAGCCCCACCATTAAGGGTAAAAATAAATCCCGACATACTCTTGCTATCATCATGATCAGACTGAAAACTAGAGTCTGTAAACCCTATAAGTCTCAACTTCGATTCACCATAAACAAATCACTGTCCTTAGTATTTCTTAAATACTTCAGGATGGTTTTAACAACCTTCCAGTGATTCTCTCCTGGATCAGATTGGTATCTACTCACTACCCCTAGTGAGTATGCCACATCTGGTCGTGTACATGTCATGGCATACATGATAGATCCCACTGCGGAAGCATATGAAATTCTACCCATACGCTCTCTCTCTTGAGGTGTTGTCGAATAATCCCTCTTCGAGAGAGAAATTCCATGGCCTATCGGTAAATAGCCTTTCTTGAAATTCTCCATGCTGAACCTCTTCAACATAGGATCAATGTACGTGGACTGGGATAAGCCAAGCAACCTTTTAGATCTATCCCTATAGATCCTCATCCCTAGGATGTAGGAAGCTTCTGTAGGAACCATATCTAGGGTTTCAGGGCTAGATCTTGAAACTTTTTCAAGATCATACAGTGGAAGACTAAAATAAATCAATATTTATTTTCTAAAATTAGAAAATCCCTAGATCTAAGATCCTATTACATGATTATTATATAGCATTAAATCAAAAATTAAAATATATAAATATAGCATGAACTACATGTTGATCATATCAACATGTTTCTATACTACATCTAAAGTATGTATTAAACAATAGATCAGATCTATTACCTTGCAAGTTAGATGTTCTAACCTTGCTGATCCGGGCTTGAGGATGATGTTGCAAGCCGCACACATGTCCGGCCTCTAGGAGTCATCCACACAAGCCCACGAATCTCGATCAGAAGTCCTGCTTCAGAAAATCAGCACAGTATGCTAGTACTGCGCTGATCCTTCTTTGATGGTTGATCAGGTGCCTCCTTCTTCTTGATTTGGACTCTTCAAAGATGGAAAGTAGAAGGAGGAGTTTTAGATCTGAGACTCTCTCAGGAAACTCAAGATGGAGGGAGGAAATATATGAAAAAAAAACCCTAGAAGAAGACCCTCTTCTTCTTCACGTTTTTCTCTCTAGACACCCAAACTTGCATCTTTTATATCTCCACAACCCAAAGGTATTTCTCTCTGATTTTTGGATGGCACAAAGGACTCTCAAATATCTGACTTTTCATAAAATTTTAAGAAGAAACTCATCTTATATAGAGAGATATGATAGAGTCCTTGTCTAGGTCAAACACCTAGTCAAGGCTTATCCAAACATGGCAAGTTAAGGGATGCCCAACTCTTGAGCACCTCCTTCATAGTTTCATGTATGGATTAACAGAAAAGGGTGCACAATATATACCCTAAAAGCCACAAAAATTCTAAAAAAAATTTGGATAAATTCGGTGCAAAATTGAAAGAGTTTTGGATTTCTAAAACTCTATCTCATAGAATTCGAAATCCAAACTTATTCCTTTTAGATTTGATCCAAACCACCTTCCATGTAAGAAAGAAGAGAGGAGACCTTTTGTGAACGTGGGAGAGATCTTGGAGAGAGCTTTTTTCGCACAAAATAAGTGGAGATTGGCATTGAATAAGAGAGAGGGCATGGAGAAGGCTTATGTGGCGCAAGGTGGAATCCTAGTCTTACTAGGATTCTATCTCATGACTTGTTTTAATTTGGTTTCCCAAATCAAATCAAATCAAAATTAGATCAACCTAATTAAAATAGGTCTTAATCCATTAAGAACCTAATTTAATCAGATTAAATTAGATTTAAATCTGATTTAATTTTCTAATCAAATTAGAAATTAGATTGACCCAAGTCCTAGTTGAACTTGGACTAGTTTTTCCTTGCACTTGGCTTATCCAATAAACCAATTGGACTTGATCCAATCAAGCCCAAACTAAATTTAATTAGATCATATTTAATTAGACTTAATCTCAGCCCATTGGCTTAATCAAATTAAGCCAATTAGCAATCGAATTGCTAATAGATCCTCCTGCAACACTTGAACTGGGTTAAATGTCAATCGTATTGATCATTTAACCCTAGAACGATTCTTAATCGTTGATCAACCATCTGATCGGATCATGAACTCTAATGTGCGTGACCTCATAGGTCTGAACCTAAGTCGGTAGCATAGGAATAAATTCTTATACCAATCGAAGTGACCATCTAGCAATGGTACCCGATGATCGGATAGGTCGAATGTGTAGAACAACATCCTTAGAACCCATGCGGATATAGTTTTCATATAATTCATCCCCTTGACCAAAATGATCATAGGACACCCCAGAGTTCAACTGTCAACTCTGATCAGGTTGTCCACATTGTATTTCAAAATATCAAATCCATCTGATGGATTACCCTGGCCAAGGTTTTGCTAAATTGAAATACAGCGACTCATTCTTCTCCAACTCTTGGAGTGGTCAATCCCATCTCGATCACACTCTGACTTTGCAAGTACTTGACTGTGCCCAGAAGCTTTCCATCCCTGAATTAGAAATTCAGTTAGTCTACTACCAAAGCACAGTGAGTTGCTTGCAAGTCACTGAGGCGATCTCAAGTCTAAGGGACACTTATACCTATATCCCATCAGAGACATTCTCGACAGTAGAATACTCTGGAGTTGGTCACGTTAATGATGATGTACCCTTACATCTCACCTGTATGCCATATCAGTGTCTCCACACTCCTTGGTTAAGAGGACAACCAACCCATATGGCCTACAGCGACCTATGCTCGATAGAAGCTGTCGTCCTTATTAACAGCTTATCATTTGGTCATGAACAGTTTTAAGGACTAATCGATAAATCCTCTCTTTATCGAACTTAAATAGTCCTAAGGACTTCATCATAACAACGGAGTTCATTAGAAGATGAAAGCTTATGATGAAAATACCAAATATATTTTATTTATTAACAAATCAATTACAATACTTGGTTGCTCAACCGTCAACAGCTTGACGATTGGCTTTTGGGACATATTTCCCAACAACTCTCTGTTGCCCTAAAGCCACTCGGCACAGTATCTAATACCCATCTTCGACTTGTGGTTGTCGAACTCCTTTATTGCCAGGGCTTTAGTGAAGGGGTCGGCTAGGTTCTACTTTCCATCGATCTTCTGAAGGTCGACGTCACCTCGATCCACGATCTCTCGGATCAGGTGGAAGCGACGCAAGATGTGCTTCGTCCGCTGATGTGCTTTGGGTTCCTTCACCTGAGCTATGGCACCAGTGCTGTCGCAGTAGAGCAGGACTGGACCATCGAGGGAGGGTGCTACTCCGAGCTCGTTGGTGAATTTCCTCAGCCACACAGCTTCCTTCGCGGTATCTGATGCTGCGATGTACTCCGCTTCACAAACAGAGTCTGCCACAGTATGCTGCTTGGAACTCTTCCAGCAGATGGCTCCACCATTCAGAGTAAAGATATAATCCGACACACTCCTGCTGTCATCATGGTCAGATTGAAAGCTGGAGTCTGTGAACCCCACAAGTTTCAGATCTGACTCGCCATAAACCAACCATTGGTCCTTAGTATTTCTCAAATACCTAAGGATGGCTTTAACCACTTTCCAGTAGTTTTCTCCAGGATCAGATTGGTATCTACTCACTACTCTTAGTGAGTATGCCACATCTGGTCTTGTACATGTCATGGCGTATATGATAGATCCCACGGCTGAAGCATATGGGACTCTACTTATACGCTCTCTCTCTTCAGGAGTTGTCGAACAATCCTTCTTAGAGAGAGAAATTCCATGGCCTATCGTAGATAGCCCTTCTTAGAATTCTCCATGCTGAACCTCTTCAGCACAGTGTCCATGTACATGGACTGGGATAACCCAAGCATCCTTTTAGATCTATCCCTATAGATCTTCATCCCTAGGATGTAGGATGCTTCACCCAAGTCCTTCATGGAGAACTGTGATGACAACCAAACTTTTATTCTCTGTAGTGCGGGGATGTCATTCCCGATTAAGAGAATGTCATCCACGTACAAGATAAGGAATACCACAACTGGACCATTTACCCATTTATAGATGCAGGGCTCTTCTCCATTCTTAATGAAGCCATACGTTTTGATCACCTTATCAAAATGCATGTTCCAACTCTGAGAAGCTTGCTTCAATCCATAAATGGATCTCTGAAGCTTGCACACCTTGGACTCATCTGTGGATGTAAACCCCTCAGGTTGTATCATATACACCTTTTCGATCAGCTCTCCATTCAGAAAAGCTGTCTTTACATCCATCTGCCAGATCTCATAATCTAGATGGACAGCTATTGCAAGCATTATCCGAATAGATTTGAGCATTGCCACAGGGAAAAATGTCTCGTCATAGTCAATACCATAACGTTGACGATACCCCTTGGCTACCAGACGGGCTTTATAGGTCTCCACCTTTCTGTCTGCACCCCTCTTCCTTTTGAAGATCCATTTACACCCAATGGGTTTAACCCCTTCAGGTGGGTCAACCAATGTCCATACATCGTTGACCTTCATGGACTCTATTTCGAATTTTATGGCTTCAAGCCATTTCTCGAAATCAGATCTCTACATTGCATCCATATAGGTGATCGGATCCTCATTATTCTCATCAAGTTCGATGGGATCACCGTTTCGGATCAAGAAACCATAGTATCTGTCTGGCTGATGCGGTACTCTATCGGATCGCCTTAATGGTGCAGGTATATTGGGCTCCGGATCTGATCTAATCATATCCGACTCAGGTTCAGCTATTGGTGTCGGTCCTTCTACCTGTTGAATTTCATCAAGTTCAACCTTAAAGACAACGGTTCCTTCACCAAGGAACTCCTTTTCTAAAAAGATTGCCTTAAGGCTGACGAACACCTTTTGTTCATCAACATGGTAGAAAAAATATCCTTTTGTCTCTTTGGGGTACCCTATGAATGAGCATTTGTCAGAACTAGGTCCAAGTTTGTCTGTGACTAATCGTTTGACATAGGCCGGGCACCCCCAGACCCTAAGGTGTGAAAGTGCTGGCTTACGTCTTGTCCATATCTCATATGGAGTCTTAATTACAGACTTACTTGGAATCCTATTTAACAGATAACAGGCTGATTCGAGTGCATATCCCCAGAAGGATATCGGCAAGCTAGCAAAACCCATCATGGATCGGACCATGTCTAACAAAGTCCGATTCCTCCTTTCAGACACACCATTATGCTGTGGTGTTCCTGGAGGAGTCCATTGGGAGAGAATCCCATTCTCTCCTAGATATGTGAGAAATTCACTAGAAAGGTATTCTCCTCCTCGATCAAATCGAAGAGTTTTAATACTCTTCCCAGTTTGTTTTTCTACTTCACTTCAGAATCGTTTGAACATTTCAAATGAATCCGACTTATGTTTCATCAGATAGACATATCCATATCGGGATAGGTCATCCGTGAAAGTTATGAAGTAGAAATATCCACCTCTAGCACTGGTGCTCATGGGCCCGCATACATCAGTATGTACTAGGCCCAAGAGCTCAGTAGCTCTCTCACCTTTTCCAGTAAAAGATGACTTGGTCATTTTACCAAGAAGATAGGATTCACAGGTTGGAAGTGATTCACAATCACTGACTTCGAGGATTCCCTCTTGAGTCAACCTGTTTATTCTGTTTTTGTTTATATGACCTAGCCTCCAATGCCATAAGTAGATATCAGACACACTATCTAATCTAGGGTGCTTGCCAGTAGAATAGACTCTTATCAGGCTTGATCTTTTTGGTCTGACTCTGCACTGATGTCCCAGCCTGAACTTGCACCTTCTTCACTTTCTTCTTCTTGTTCTTCTTCCCTTTCTCAAAAGGTCGAGAACCAGAAGATGAACCTCCCACTGAGTTCACCGACTCCTTAAGGAGTTGGTGATCCTTCTCAAAGTTCTGAAGCAACCCCAGTAATCCGTGGTAGTTTACTTCAGGCTTTGTCATTCTATAATGAGTGAGGAATGGGAGATAAGACTTGGGCAGCGAGTTCAGTATTGCATCTTTCCTAAGCTGCTCATGCAAGGAAAAGTCGAGCTTGCTCAATCATTCCATCAGCTCGATCATGTACAATACATGATCAGTGACAGAGGCACCATCCTGCATTTTGGCATTGAAGATGGCACTAGTCTTGTGCCTCTCCACATCATCGGGTATGCCAAAGGCATCCTCCAACACTTGAAGCATGTCCTTTGGCTGAGCCATCTCGAATCTGTGACTGAACTCGTCGCTCATAGCAGCCAGCATGATACAACGCACCGTGGTCCGGTCACTGAGCCACTTCCGGTAAGTGTCTCTGACTGTTCCACATGCATTGACAGCTGGCTCCTCAGGTGCAGGATCCATTATCACATATAGGATCCGTTCATGCTCTAGGACTATCTTCAACTTTCGGTACCAGCTACCAAAGTTGGATCCCACCAACTTATCATTGTCCAACAATGATCGGAGCGATAGGGAAGTGGCCATATTTGCACAAAGAAGAACCATAACCTAATTAGTAATTGATTCATTAAACCTAAAGATTTGGACTTTAATCAAAAGGTTTCTCCCACTATTTTATTCGAATTGGTAGCCTCTACCTCCAATTCGAGGAATTATCCTAATTCCTTAGCGGGTACTAGAATCCACTTAGACTGCACACAAGCCCAACTTTGGTTGGCCAACCCATGTACATCTAAGGGTAGGTTCATAACCAATTATTTCTCTAAATAATTTTTAGTAATTTTAATTTTGCCCCAAAAACCTAATCAGTAGGCTTTGGCCTCCACTGTAAGGATCCGGTTAGGTCCAACCATTAACATGATCATACTTGGTGTATCTAACCAACGAATGATTAAGCCCAACTTTGGTTGGCTCACCTAACCACCATTAGAGAGACACTTCCAAGTCGTCATATGATGAGTGATAATTTCATTAGTCAACAAGCACCAGGCCTTTGGGTCTGCAATGATTATTGAGTTCATGGACTCATTATCAAACACCTTAATGGGAGGCTATGACTCAGTTATCTCCATAACTTTATCATTTTAAGGACGTAATAATTTTAGAGGATTTAAATAATATAGAGGATGAAGTCAGATGAACCAGCTTATCATGATCCTCCCACTAGCTTCACCAAGTCAGCTTAAGGGAGACCAGGGCTGGTCTAGGAGCACCTAAATCAGTCACACTGATTTACCTAGCTGACATGGGTTAGCTTGAATAGTCAAGTGATCCGATCAAAACATAATTTCACCAAGAGGTCAGGTAAGTTCGATCAGTGGGAGGGTCTGTCAAAGCTTGCCTTAGACACCATCAGAAATGGCCAGGTAAGCAGGCTCCCAATTAAAAACCACCGGTCTGGTTTACCTTAGACACCAACTGGTTTAATTAGTTTCGATTAGATCAACCTAACAGTTCATGCTAGACCGCTTAGCCAAGAATCAAATCCATTTGGTTCTCGTTAAAGACATGGACTTGACCAACTACAACTATTGTAATTGATCTAGAGAATCCTTGACCTAATCTAAGACAATAATTGATTAGATTTAGTCAATTCTCTAATTAAGTCCATCTTCAATCTAACCATAGGTCTAACCCAATTAATGGACCTAATTCCCGCTAACCCATTAACCCAATGTGTTATGGTTTGTGTCTTAGGTTCTTCAATTCACAATCCTAGAACCTATTCAAACAACTTCTTAATTCTTAATTAAGTTTTGGGCTGAGGGTTGGGTTTGGCTTTTCAAAAAATAATTTTTATATTTATAAAATAATTTTACAATATGATTCTACCAACCATATTGCATGTTTGATTCATAATCAAGATGCAAGTGAAATAAACATGAAACTACTTTAGATCTAATCTAAACAGGTTCATGTAATTGAAACAATTTCAACTTTAAACAATTTCTTTGCACAAAAATTATTAATAAAGAGATTTTATTTCAGATTTAAATATCTTTTAAATCTAATAAATCATAAATTTAATCTAGATCATATCTAACAAATTTATGATTAAAGATAGATCTACACAAACTAGGACAACCTTTGTACTGTAAGGGATAAACCTTACAGCAGGACAACCTTGCAGTTTGTGATTGATCTAAAATTTTAATTTTAGATTTAATAATCAGATTATAAATTAGATCTAATCTAAAAAATAATCTAAGCATATATCAATAATCATGTAATAAAGAACCTAGGCTCTGATACCAATTGTAGGAACCATATCTAGGATTTCAGGGTTAGATCTTGAAAATTTTTCAAGATCATACAGCGGAAGACTAAAATAAATCAAAATTTATTTTCTAAAATTAGAAAATCTCTAGATCTAAGATTCTATTATATGATTATTACATAGCATTAAATCAGAAATTAAAATATATAAATATAGCATGAACTACATGTTGATCATATCAACATGTTTCTATACTACATCTAATGTATGTATTAAACAATAGATCAAATCTATTACCTTGCAAGTTAGACGTTCTAACCTTGCTGATCCGGGCTTGAGGATGATGTTGCAAGCTGCACATGCATCTGACCTCTAGGAGTCGTCCACACGAGCCCACGAATCTCGATCAGAAGTCCTGCTTCAGGAAATCAGCACAGTATGCTAGTACTGCGCTGATCCTTCTTTGATGGTTGATCAGGTGCCTCCTTCTTCTTGATTTGGACTCTTCCAAAGATGGAAAGTAGAAGGAGGAGTTTCAGATCTGAGACACTCTCAGGAAACTCAAGATGGAGGGAGGAAAGATATGAAAACAAAAACCCTAGAAGAAGACCCTCTTCTTCTTCACGTTTTTCTCTCTAGACACCCAAACTTGCATCTTTTATATCTCCACAACCCAAAGGTATTTCTCTTTGATTTTTGGATGGCGCAAAGGTCTCTCAAATATCTGACTTCTCCTAAACTTTCATGAAGAAACTCATCTTATATAGAGAGATATGATAGAGTCCTTGTCTAGGTCAAACACCTAGTCAAGGCTTATCCAAACATGGCAAGTTAAGGGATGCCCAACTCTTGAGCACCTCCTTCATATTTTTGTATATGGATTACCAGAAAAGGGTGCACAATATATACCCTAAAAGCCATGAAAATTCTAAAAAAAAATTTGGATAAATTCGGTGCAAAATTGAAAGAGTTTTGGATTTCTAAAACTCTATCTCATAGAATTCGAAATCCAAACTTATTCCTTTTAGATTTGATCCAAACCACCTTCCATGTAAGAAAGAAGAGAGGAGACCTTTTGTGAACATGGAAGAGATCTGGGAGAGGGCTTTTGTCACACAAAATAAGTGGAGATTGGTGTTGAATAAGAGAGAGGGCGTGGAGAAGGCTTATGTGGCGCAAGGTGGAATCCTAGTCTTACTAGGATTCTATCTCATGACTTGTTTTAATTTGGTTTTCCAAACCAAGTCAAATCAAAATTAGATCAACCCAATTAAAATAGGTCTTAACCCAATTAAAAACCTAATTTAATCAGATTAAATTAGATTTAAATCTGATTTAATTTTCTAATCAAATTAGAAATTAGATTGACCCAAGTCCTAGTTGAACTAGGACTAGTTTTTTCTTGCACTTGGCTTATCCAATAAACCAATTGGACTTGATCCAATCAAGCCCAAACCAAATTTAATTAAATAATATTTAATTAGACTTAATCTCAGCCCATTGGCTTAATCAAATTAAGCCAATTAGCAATCAAATTGCTAATAGATCCTCCTGCAACACTTGCACTGGGTTAAATGTCAATCGTATTGATCATTTAACCCTAGAATGATTCTTAATCGTTGATCAACCATCTGATCGGATCATGAACTCTAATGTGTGTGACCTCATAGGTCTGAACCTAAGCTGGTAGCATAGGAATAAATTCCTATACCAATCGAAGTGACCATCTAGCAATGGTACCTGACGACCGGATAGGTCGAATGTGTAGAACAACATCCTTAGAACCCATGCGGATATAGTTTTCATATAATTCATCTCCTTGATCAAAATGATCATAGGACACCCCAGAGTTTAACTGTCAACTCTGATTAGGTTGTCCACATTGTATTTCAAAATATCAAATCCATCTGATGGATTATCCTGGCCAAGGTTTTGCTAAATTGAAATACAGCGACTCATTCTTCTCCAACTCTTGGAGTGGTCAATCTCATCTCGATCACACTCTGACTTCGCAAGTACTTGACTGTGCCCAGAAGCCTTCCGTCTCTGAATTAAAAATTCAGTTAGTCCAGTACCAAAGCACAGTGAGTTGCTTGCAAGTCACTGAGGCGATCTCAAGTCTAAGAGACACTTATACCTATATCCCATCAGAGATATTCTCGACAGCAGAATACTCTGGAGTTGGTCACGTTCAATGACGATGTACCCTTATATCTCACCTGTATGCCATACCAGTGTCTCCACACTCCTTGGTTAAGAGGACAACCAACCCATATGGCCTACAGCGACCTATGCTCGATAGAAGCTGTCGTCTTTATTAACAGCTTATCATTTGATCGTGAACAGTTTTAAGGACTAATCGATAAATCTTCTCTTTATCGAACTTAAATAGTCCTAAGGACTTCATCATAACAACGGAGTTCATTAGAAGATGAAAGCTTATGATGAAAATGCCAAATATATTTTATTTATTAACAAATCAATTACAATACTTGGTTGCTCAACCGTCAACAGCTTGACGTTGGCTTTTGGGACATATTTCCCAACAGCTTCTCCCAGATCCTTCATGGAGAATTGTGACGACAGCCAAATCTTTATTCCATGTAATGCAAGGATATCATTCCCGATTAAGAGAATGTCATCCACATACAATACAAGAAATACCACTACTAGACCATTAGCCCACTTATAAATGCAGGGCTCTTCTCCATTCTTAACGAAGCCATACATCTTGATTGTCTAATCCAAATGTATGTTCCAACTCCGGGATGTCTGCTTAAGTCCATAAATGGACCTCTGTAGCCTGCACACCTTAGACTCATCTGTGGATGTGAATCCTTTTGGTTGTATCATATACACCTTTTCGTCCAGCTCTCCATTTAGAAAAGCTATCTTCACATCCATCTGCCAGATTTCATAATCCAGATGGGCAGCTATCGCAAGCATAATCCGAATGGATTTGAGCATTGCCATAGGAGAAAATATCTCGTCATAGTCTATACCATAATGTTGACGATACCCCTTGGCAACCAGATGGGCTTTATAGGTTTCCACCTTTCCGTCTGTGCCCCTCTTCCTCTTGAAGACCCACTTACACCCTATGGGTTTTACTTCTTCGGGTGGGCCAACCAATGTCCACACATCGTTGACCTTCATGGACTCCATTTCGGATTTCATGGCCTCTATCCATTTCTCAGAGTCAGATCTCTGCATTGCATCCATGTAGGTAATTGGATCCTCATCATTTTCATCAAGTTTGATAGGATCTCCATCTCGGACCAAGAAACTATAGTATCTGTCCGGTTGACGTGGTACTCTACTATATCGCCTTAAGGGTGCAGGAACAATGGGCTCCGGATCTGATCTAATCAAATCTGGTTCAGGTTCAGCTACTTGTATCAGTTTTTCCACCTGCCGAACTTCCTCAAGTTCGACCTTAGAGGCAACAGTCCCTTCACCAAGGAACTCCTTTTCTAAAAAGACTACCTTAAGGTTGACAAACACCTTTTGCTCATCAGCTAAGTAGAAATAATACCCTTTGGTCTCTTTTGGATACCCAATGAAATTACACTTGTCAGACCTAGGTCCAAGCTTGTCCGTAATTAAACGTTTAACATAAGCCAAACACCCCCAAACCCTAAGGTGTGAGAGTACTGGCCTACGTCCTATCCATATCTCATATGGCGTTTTGGTTACAGACTTACTTGGAACCCTATTTAGAAGGTAACAAGCTGATTCGAGTGCATATCCCCAAAGGGAGATCGGTAGACCAGCAAACTCCATCATGGATCAGACCATGTCTAACAAGGTCCGATTCCTCCTTTCAGACACACTATATGCTGTGGTGTTCCAGGAGGAGTCCACTGAGAGAAAATTTCATTCTCCCCTAAATATGTCAAAAACTCATTGGAAAGGTATTCACCTCCTCGATCAGATCGAAGAGTTTTAATACACTTTTTAGTTTATTTTTCTACCTTATTTCAGAATAGTTTGAACATTTCAAATGACTCCGACTTATGCTTCATTAAATAGACATACCCATACCTCGATAGGTCATCTGTGAAGGTTATGAAGTAGAAATATCCACCTCTTGCACTTGAGCTCATGGGTCCACATACATCAGAATGTACCAGACCCAAGAGTTCACTAGCTCGCTCACCTTTTTCAGTAAAAGGTGACTTGGTCATCTTCCCAAGAAGATAGGACTCACAGGTTGGAAGTGATCACAATCACGAACTTCAAGAATTCCTTCTTGAGCCAATCTGTTTATCCTGTTCTTATTGATATGACCTTGCCTACAGTGCCAAAGGTAGATGTCTGACACATTATCTATTCTAGGGCATTTACTGAAGGTTTGAACCACATTAACAGGCTGTGACAGTAAGTAAATTCTATTATTTAATTATCCAACAAATATTATAACACCATTCAAAATGATATTGCAAACATTTTCTTTTATTAAAAATTGATAACCGTACATGGCCAAAAGGCCTACAGAAATAATATTTAATAAAAAGCTTGGACAATAATGACATTCACTCAAAATTACATTATGAGAATTGATTACAAGGTTCATGATTTCTAAAGCTAGAACTGGAACTTTGCTTCCATCTCCAACGTTTAGGAATCTCTCACCATCATCAAATCTCCTACTGACCTGCAGACCCTGAAACAAATTACAAATATGATAAGAGCTTCTGGTATCCAATACCCAAGCAGTAGTATCACAAATAGAAAAGTTGCAAGGTGTTATCATATAATTACCTTGCTTCTTCTTCGGCTTGTTTGGATCCAGGGAGGCAATGTATAGAGGACAGTTCTTCTTCCAGTACCCCTGCTTCTTGCAAAAGAAGCACTCCACCTGACTTTGGTCGGGCTTGCGCTTCTTGGTCTGACCTTGTGCAGACGTCCCAGCATGCGGCTGCACCTTCTTATTCTTCTTCTTCTTGTTCTTTTTCCCTTTCTTAAAGGGTCGACGACCAGAAGAAGACCCTCCCACAACATTCACTGACTCCTTATGGAGCTGGTGGTCCTCAAAGTTCTGCAGCAACCCCAACAAGCCATGGTAGTTCACTGCAGGCTTTGTCATTCGAAAATGAGTAAAGAAGGGGAGGAAGGACTTGGGCAATGAATTAAGGATCGCATCCTTACCGAGCTGCTCGTGCAAGGGAAAACCCAGTTTACTTAGGCGCTCAATCATTTCGATCATGTACAGTACATGATCAGTGACTGAGGCCCCATCCCTCATCCGAGCATTGAAAATGGCATAACTAGTTTTATGCCTTTCAATATCGTCAGGCGTGCCAAAGGAGTCGTTCAACATTTGAAGCATCTCCTGTGGCTGGGCATTCTCAAACCTACGACTGAACTCATCATTCATTGCCGCCAGCATTATGCACCGAATGGTGGTGCGATCATTGAGCCACTTCTGGTAAGTGTCTCGGACCGTGCCTCTAGCGTTCGGGGCTGGCTCCTCTAATTCCAAATCCATTACTACATAAAGGATCCATTCATGCTCAAGGATGATTTTTAATTTTTGATACCAGCTATCAAAATTAGGTCCCATGAGCTTGTCATTATCTAATAATGATCGAAGCGACAGGATAGTGGCCATAGCTGCGTAAAGGAAAATCAGACCTCTATTAGTACATAAATTATTAATACTAAAGACTTGGACTTTAATCTAAAGTTTCTCCTAATATTTTTATGAACTGGTAGCCTCAACCTCCAATTCGAAGAATTACTTTAATTCCTTAGTGGATACTAGAATCTACACAGACTACACACGAGCCCAACTTTGGTTGGTCAACCCATGTGCATCTATGGGTAGGTTCAAAACCAGTTGTTTTCCTAAACAACTTCTAGTAATTTATTTTGCCCCAGAACCTAATCAGTAGGTTTTGTCCTCCACTGAAAAGATCTGGTTAGGTCCAACCATTAACATGACTTGATTTGGTGAATCGGACCAATAAATGATCAGGCCCAACTTTGGTCGGCCAACCTGACCACCATCAGAAAGACTCAAACCAAATTATCATATTATGAATGATAATTCCATTAGTCAATAAGCACCAGGCCTTTGGGCCTCCAATGATTATTAAACTAATGGACTTATTATCACTCACTTAATGGGAGGCTATGACTTAGTTATCACTATAACTTAATCATTTTAGGGACCTAATAATTTTGAGGATTTTATTAAAGGATAGAAGAGAAGAAATTAACCAGTCAATTTCAATCCTCCTACTGACTTCACCAAGTCAGATTAAAAAGGATCTAATTAAAATCGGTATTAGGAGCACCTAAATCAGTCACATTGATTTACCTAATGACATGGGTGAGCCCTAATCACCAAGTGATCTAATCAAAACCTAACTCACCAGGTTGGCCAGGTAAGTGAGATCAGTGATGGGGATAAGCCATTAACTTGTCAAAGATCGAATCAATGCAAGTAGCTCCCACTTAAGAACCACTGGTCAAACTGTCGAACTTACCTTAGACACCAACCGGTTCATTAGTTTTAATTTGATCAACTTAGTAAATAGGGTTCCACCGCGTAGCCAAGAATTAAGTCCATCTTGGTCTAGTTAAAGACATGGACCCATTCAACTACAACTATTGGAGTTGAGTCTAGAGTGTCCTTGACCTAATCTAATTCAACTTTTGATTAGATTTGACCAATTACTCTAATTTAGTCCATTTCTTTAAGCTAACCTTAGGTCTAACCCAATTATGGATCTAATCCATCTAACCCATTGACCCACAAGTTTATGCAATTGTCTTAGGTCTTAATTCACAATTCTAGACCAACTTGACAACACTTAATTCTTTTAATTAAGTATTTGGGTTGATGGGTCAGGGTTTGGCTTTTCAAAAATAATTTTCAAATTTGAAAGATTTTATTTTCTGTTCACCAAACATGTTGACTCATTTCACAAATAGATCAGCACATTTCATAAATAGCAATCCTATTGCTAATTACATAACAGAAAATAACTCAATCAAAATAAATCATGAATATTCCTTTAGATCTAATCTAACATATTTATGATAAATTTTATAATTGAACCTTTACAATTAAGTAGTTTTGTTGCTTCATCTGTATGGGATATAATTGCAGTGGTACCCCTACCGCCATAGGAGACCCCATCAAATGGGAGGAGAGGGCCTTTAAACCCTACTTTTCTCCTATGACCGAACGGCCATGGCAACCAACCCAATTCGATTACTTGCTACTTGGATCATGTATATCTAAATATATGAATTTCAAAATTTAAATTTTAAATTTTAAATTTTAAATTTTTGAATTTCAAATTTCAAACAAATTTCAAATTTCAAAATTTTGAATTTCAAATTTTGAATTTTAAAATTTGAATTTCAACCAAATTTTAAATTTCAAATTTCAAATTTTGAATTTCAAATTTTTGAATTTTGAATTTCAAATTTCAAATTTTCAAATTCAAATTTTAAATTTTGAATTTCAAACTTTTGAATTTTAAATTTCGAACAACTTTCAAAATTTAAATTTTAAATTTTGAATTTCAAATTTTAAATTTAAACTTTTAGATTACAACTTAATCTACACATGCAAATTCATATATCATATCTTAGAACCTGCTCTGATACCATTTGAAGCAAAATTTGAGTGCAGAGGTAAAATGATAATTTTAAAACTTTTTCAAAATCACTATTTTATAGTAAAAATTATTAATTAATCTAATTAATTAACATGTGTTTACCCTACACTAGGATCTAAATATGATATACAGCATGCATGCATTTAAATTTGAAATTCAAATTTGAACAGTAAATAATTTATTATTCTGTGTTCAGAATACAATACCTTTGTGCGAGTAGTCGATCTCCGCAATTTGATCACTGTCGAGAGGATCTGATCATCGCAATACAGCCAAACAGCATGTTTGGCCTCTGCGGATCTGTTGGGAATAGTATCCCAAAGCCAATCGTCAGCCTGTTGACAGTTGTGCTCATTTTTGTATATGTACATGAATTATGAATTAATAAAAATTATTTTAGTATTTTTCATCATAAAATATTTCATCTTCTAATGAACTCCTATGTTGTGGTGAAGTCCTTAGAACTATTTAGACTCGACAAAGGAGGATTTGTCGTTTAGTCCTTAAATCTGTTCATGACCAAATGATACGTTGTTACCAAGGATGATAATGTTTATCAAGCATAGGTCGTTGTGTGCCATATAGGTTGGTTGTCCTCTTAACCAATGAGTGTGGAGACACTGGTATGGCATACAGGTGAGATGTAAGGGTACATCTGCACTGAACGTGACCGACTCCGGAGCTATTTCTGCTGTCAAGATTTGCTCCGATGAAATATGGATATAAATATCCCTCCGACCTGAGACCGCCACAGTGACTTGCAAGCAACTCACTGCACTTAGGCACGGGACTACCTGAATTTCTAATTCAGTGACGGAAGGCTGCTGGGTGTAGTCAAGTACTTGACTTGTCGGTGCATGTGTCAAGATGGGATTGACCACTCTAGTTTAGGAGCTGTGTATAGTCATATTTCAATTTAGCAAAACCTTGGCCAGGGTAGTCTTTGTGAGGAGCCACAGGACTGTTTGAGTTGAGCACGATTCGGATGATCTAATCAGGGTTGACAGTTTAACCCTAAGTCATCCTAAACATAGAGGTCAAAAGGATGAATTATACAGTAACCATATTTATGTAGGTTCTGAGTATTGTGATTGTGACCATTAGACCTATCCAATCATCGGGTACCATTGCTCGATGGTCACTTCGATTAGTACACGAATTGGTTCCTGTGCTACCGGCTTAGGTTCGAACTTGCAGGGTCACACACATTAGAGGTTCCTATCTGATCTGATAGCTGATGAAGAGTCCTTCATATCTGAGATTCTATGATCGAGAATCAAGATTCTCTGATCATGAATTCCACACATTTTGGATACCGGGGTCAAGAGTCCCACTGGTTTGGGACACTTCGATCAGGGTTACATATCGATGAATTTTGATGCCCGATTACCCATTGAATTTGGACTCAATATTTATGAGAGGTTTAATTAATGATTTGATCACTAATTAACTCAATTTGATTGAGTAATTATTTTTGGATCAAGTCTAATTGAATTGGATTCAGTTGGGTTTGACCCGATTAGGTTAAGAGTTGACCTAATCGTCAAGATGGTTTGATTCCTGATTTGATTAGGATTTTATTGAGCCTAATTAAGCCTAATTAAGTTGGGTTTAAATTAGTCTAATTGGGCCTAACTTATTTGGTTCAATTAGGTTGGTTTAAATAATGAAACCACCTTGACCCATTCTCCCTGCGCCACCTCACTTCCACTGCGCCCATTTGAATTCACGAGAACGAAGTTCTCATGAATTTTTTCTCATGCAAAGCCCTCCTCACACCCTACTTTAATGTGCCAAATGAGTAGATAAGGATGATTGGTTGGCCATTCAAATTCAAAACAAAGTTTGAATTTAAATGAGCAACCAATCTTAGCGCCTTGACCTTATCCTCTTTTAGCACCCCATTTATTACACGAGAAAATGTTTCTCATGAAATCACTCATGCACAAATTAAGCCACGCCCTCTCTTCTCACGCCCTTAGTGGATAGGGATAAATTGGTTTCCATTTGAATTCAAAATTTGATTTGAATTCAAATATGCAATTACTCATCTTTATCCTCTCATGTGGATAAGATGTTTGACATTGTTTTAAAAGGAGGAGAAGAGTGGGGCGTGTGCAAGAAGAAATTTTGGAAGAAAATCTGGGTATGAGGAATCCTTGTGTGCAAGGTGAAGGTCTATATCCTTCCGAGAGAAAAATAAAGAAAAAAAAGAAAAAGTATGCGCAGGGTTTCAATGAGTTCTTCAGGGTTTCAGCCTGGAGTTCGGAAAGTGAGAAGGTGAGCTACGAGTATCGTAAGCCCACCAAATTTTAGAGAGATCTTCAACATCCTCTCAAGCACGTCTGTTGATGATCTAGAGCATCCAAAGAATCAGCAAACATCGATCAAGGAGTTCGATCAGCATCGACTATCGAAAGGGCTCTACAACGAGCTAGCACTCGTGAGGAGTCGATCAGACCGGGAGCTTCGTGTGGATGATCCACAGAGGTCAAACACACTATGTGACTGCATCACCATGATCAGACTCTTTCGATGGTGATTAGATTGTGATGATCTACTACCCGCACAAAGGTATTGTATTCTGAACATATTACAGTAAAGTGTTTACTGTTCAATTTCGAATTTCAAATTTAAATGCATGCATGCTATATATCATATTTAGATCTTAGTGTAGGATAAATTTTTATTAATTAATTAGATTAATTAATAATTTTTACTATAAAATAGTGATTTTGAAAAGTTTTAAAATTACCATTTTACCCCTGCACTGATTTTTTCCACAAATGGTATCAGAGCCAATTCTAAGATATGATATATGAATTTGCATGCATAGATTAAGTTGTAATCTAAAAGTTTAAATTTGAAATTTAAAATTCAAAATTTAAATTTTGAATTTTGAAAGTTGTTCGAAATTCAAAATTCAAAAGTTTGAAATTCAAAATTTGAAATTTAAAATTTGAAATTTAAAATTTGAAATTCAAAATTCAAAAATTTGAAATTCAAAATTCAAAAATTTGAAATTCAAACTTTGAAATTTGAAATTTGAAATTTGGTTGAAATTTTAAATTTAAAATTCAAAATTTAAAATTCAAAATTTGAAATTCAAAATTTTGAAATTTAAAATTTGAAATTTGTTTGAAATTTGAAATTCAAAATTTAAAATTTAAATTTTGAAATTTAAATTTTGAAATTGGTATATTTAGATATACTTGATCCAAGTAGCAAGTAATCGAATTGGGTTGGTTGCCATGGCCGTCCGGTCATAGGAGAAAAGTAGGGTTTAAAGGCCCTCTCCTTCCATTCGATGGGGTCTCCTATGGCGGTAGGGGTGCCGTTGCAATTATATCCCATGCAGATGAAGCAGTGAAAGAAATTAATTGTATAGGTTCAATTATAAAATTTATCATGAATGTGTTAGATTAGATCTAAAGGAATATTCATGATTTATTTTGATTGAGTTATTTTCTGTTATGTAATTAGCAATAGGATTGCTATTTATGAAATGTGCTGATATATTTATGTAATGAGTCAACATATTTGGTGAACAAAAAATAAAATCTTTCAAATTTAAAAAATTATTTTTGAAATATCAAACCCTGACCCATCAGCCCAAATACTTAATTAAAAGAATTAAGTGTTGTCTAGTAGGTCTAGAATTGTGAATTAAGATCTAAGACAATTGCATAAACTTGTGGGTCAATGGGTTAGATGGATTAGGTCAATAATTGGGTTAGACCTAAGGTTAGCTTAAAGAAATGGACTAAATTAGAGTAATTGGTCAAATCTAATCAAAAGTTGAATTAGATTAGGTCAAGGATACTCTAGACTCAACTCCAATAGTTGTAGTTGAATGGGTCCATGTCTTTAACTAGACCAAGATGGACTTAATTCATGGCTACGCGGTGGAACCCTATTTACTAAGTTGATAAAATTAAAACTAATGAACTGGTTGGTGTCTAAGGTAAGTTTGGCAGTTTGACCAGTGATTTTTAAGCGGGAGCTACTCGCAGTGATTCGATCTCTGACGAGTTAATGGCTTATCCCCACCACTGATCTCACTTACCTGGCCAACCTGGTGAATTAGGTTTTGATTAGATCACTTGGTGATTAGGGCTCACCCATGTCATTAGGTAAATCAGTTTGACTGATTTAGGTGCTCCTAATGCCAGCTTTAATTAAACCCTTTTTAATCTGACTTGGTGAAGTCAGTGGGAGGATTGAAATTGGCTAGTAATTTATCTTCTCATCTATTCTTTAATAAAATCCTCAAAAATTATTAGGTCCTAAAAATGATTAAGTTATATTGATAACTAAGTCATAGCCTCCCATTAAGTGAGTGATAATGAGTCCATTAGTTTAATAATCATTGGAGGCCCAAAGGCCTGGTGCTTATTGACTAATGAAATTATCATTCATAGTATGATAATTTGGTTTGAGTCTTTTTGATGGTGGTTAGGTTGGCCGACCAAAGTCAGGCTTGATCATTTATTGGTCCGATTCACCAAATCAAATCATGTTAATGGTTGGACCTAACCAGATTTTTTTAGTGGAGGCCAAAGCCTACTGATTAGGTTCTGGGGCAAAATTAATTACTAGAAGTTGTTTAGAGAAACAACTGGTTATGAACCTACCCATAGATGCACATGGGTTGACCAACCAAAGTTGGACTCGTGTGTAGTCTGTGTGGATTCTAGTACCCACTAAGGAATTAAAGTAATTCCTCGAATTGGAGGTTGAGGCTACCAATTCGTAAAAATATTGGGAGAAACTTTAGACTAAAGTTCAAGTCTTTAGTATTAATAATTTATATACTAATATAGGTCTGGTTTTTCTTTATGCAGCTATGGCCACTACCCTGTCCCTTCGGTCATTATTAGATAATGACAAGCTCATGGGACCTAATTTTGATAGCTGGTATCAAAAATTAAAAATCATCCTTGAGCATGAGCGGATCCTTTATGTAGTAACGGATCCGGCACTGAGGAGCCAGCCCTGAACGCTAGAGGGACAGTTCGAGATACTTACCAGAAGTGGCTCAACGACCGCACCACCATTCGGTGCATTATGCTGGCGGCAATGAATGATGAGTTCAGTCATAGGTTCGAGAACACCCAACCACAGGAGATGCTTCAAATGTTGAACGACTCCTTTGGCATGCCTGACGACGTTGAAAGGCACAAAACTAGTTATGCCATTTTCAATGCTCGGATGAGGGATGGAGCCTCAGTCACTGATCATGTACTGTACATGATCGAAATGATTGAGTGCCTAAGTAAACTGGGCTTTTCCCTGTACGAGCAGCTCGGTAAGGATGCGATCCTTAATTCTCTACCCAAGTCCTACCTTTTTTTTCTTACTCATTTTCGAATGACAAAGCCTGCAGTGAACTACCACGGCATGATGGGGTTGCTGCAGAACTTTGAGAAGGACCACCAGCTCCATAAGGAGTCGGTGAATGTTATGGGAGGGTCTTCTTCTGGTCGTCGACCCTTTAAGAAAGGGAAGAAGAACAAGAAGAAGAAGAATAAGAAGGTGCAGCTGTATGTTGGGACGTATGCATAGTGTCAAACCAAGAAGCGCAAGCCCGACCAGAGCTAGGCAGAGTGCTTCTTTTACAAGAAGCAGGGGCACTGGAAGAGGAACTGTCCTCTATATATTGCCTCACTGGACCCGAACAGGCCAAAGAAGAAGCAAGGTACTTATATGATAACACCTTGCAACTTTTCCATTTGTGATACTACTGCCTGGGTATTGGATACCGGAAGCCCTTATCATATTTGCAATTCGATGCAGGGTCTGCAGGTCAGTAGGAGATTTGATGAAGAGAGAGATTCCTGAACGTTGGAGATGGAAGCAAAGTTTCAGTTCTAGCATTAGGAATCATGAACCTTGTAATCAATTCTCGAAATATAATTCTGAGTGAATGTCACTATTGTCTAAGCTTTTTATTAAATATTATTTCTGTAGGCCTTTTGGCCATGAACGGTTATCAATTTTTAATAAAAAGAAATGTTTGCAATATTATTTTGAATGGTGTTACAATATTTGTTGGACAACTTAATAATAAAATTTATTTTCTATCACAACCTGTTAATGTGGTTCAAACCTCCGGTAAACACCCTAGAATAGATAATATGTCCGAAGTCTACCTTTGGCACTATAGGCTAGGTCATATCAATAAGAATAGGATAAACAGTTGGCTCAAGAAGGAATTCTTGAATTAGGTGATTGTGAATCACTTCCAACCTGTGAGTCCTGTCTTTTTGGTAAAATGACCAAGTCACCTTTTACTGGAAAAGGTGAGCGAGCCAGTGAACTCTTGGGTCTGGTACATTCTGATGTATGTGGACCCATGAGCTCAAGTGCTAGAGGTGGATATTTCTACTTCATAACCTTCACAAACGACCTATCGAGGTATGGGTATGTCTATTTAATGAAGCATAAGTCGGAGTCGTTTGAAATGTTCAAACTATTTTGAAATGAGGTAGAAAAATAAACTGAAAAGTGTATTAAAATTCTTCGATCTGATCGAGGAGGTGAATATCTTTTCAATGAGTTTCTGACATATCTTGGGGAGAATGAGATTCTCTCTCAATGGACTCCTCCTAGAACACCACAGCATAATGGTGTATCTGAAAGGAGGAATCGGACCTTGTTGGACATGGTTCAATCCATGATGGGGTTTGCTGGTCTGCCGATCTCCCTCTAGGGATATGTGCTCAAATCAGCTTGTTACCTTCTAAATAGAGTTTCGAGTAAGTCTGTAACCAAAATGCCATATGAGATATGGATAGGACGTAAGCCAGTACTCTCGCACCTTAGGGTTTGGGGGTGTCCGACTTATGTTAAACATTTAATTACGGACAAGCTAGGACCTAGGTCTGACAAGTGTAATTTTATAGGATACCCAAAAGAGACCAAAGTGTATTATTTCTACCTGATTGATGAGCAAAGGTGTTTGTCAGCCTTAAGGCAATCTTTTTGAAAAAGAAGTTTCTTGGTGAAGGGACTGTTGCCTCTAAGGTCGAACTTGATGAAGTTCGACAGGTGGAAAAATCGATACAAGTTGCTAAACCTGAATCGGATTTGATTAGATCAAATCTGGAGCCCATTGTTCATGCACCCATAAGGCGATCTGGTAGAGTACCACGTCAACCGGACAGATACTATAGTTTCTTGATCCGAGATGACGATCCTATCGAACTTGATGAAAACGATGAGGATCCGATCACCTACATGGATGCAATGCAGAGATCCGACTCTGAGAAATGGCTAGAGGCCATGAAATCCGAAATGGAGTCCATGAAGGTCAACGATGTGTGGACATTGGTTGACCCATCCGAAGGAGTAAAACCCATAGGGTGTAAGTGGGTCTTCAAGAGGAAGAGGGGCGCAGATGGAAAGGTGAAAACCTATAAAGCCCATCTGGTTGCCAAGGGATATCGTCAATGTTATGGTATAGACTATGATGAGATATTTTCTCCTGTGGCAATGCTCAAATCCATTCAGATTATGCTTGCGATAGCTGTCCATCTGGACTATGAAATCTGGCAGATGGATGTGAAGACAGCTTTCCTAAACGGAGAGCTGGATGAAGAGGTGTATATGATACAATCTGAAGGATTCACATCCACTGATGAGTCTAAGGTGTGCAAACTACAGAGGTCCATTTATGGACTTAAGCAGGTATCTCAGAGTTGGAACATATATTTTGATAGGATGATCAAGATGTATGGCTTCGTTAAGAACGAAGAAGAGCCTTGCATTTATAAGTGGGCTAATGGTCCAGTAGTTGTATTTCTTGTATTGTATGTGGATGATATTCTCTTAATCGGGAATGATGTCCCTGCATTACAGGGAATAAAGATTTGGCTGTCATCACAGTTCTCCATGAAGGATTTGGGAGAAGCTTCCTACATCCTAAGGATGAAGATCTATAGGGATAGATCTAAAAGGTTGCTTGGTTTATCCCAGTCTACGTACATAGATACTATGCTGAAGAGGTTCAGCATGGAGAATTTCAAGAAAGGCTATCTACCGATAGGCCTTGCAATTTCTCTCTCGAAGAGGGATTGTCCGACAACACCTCAAGAGAGAGAGCATATGGGTAGGATTTCATATGCTTCGGCACTGGGATCTATCATGTATGTCATGACATGTACATGACCAGATGTGGCATACTCACTAGGGGTAGTGAGTAGATACCAATCTGATCTAGGAGAAAATCACTGGAAGGTTGTTAAAACCATCCTGAAGTATTTAAGAAATACTAAGGACCAGTGGCTTGTTTATGGTGAATCAGACTTGAGACTTATAGGATTTACAGACTCTAGTTTCCAGTCTGATCACGATGACAGCAAAAGTGTGTCAGGATTTATTTTTACCCTTAATGGTGGGGCTATCTGCTGGAAGAGTTCCAAGCAACACATAGTGGCTGATTCAGTTTGTGAGGTAGAGTATGTCGCTGCATCAGATACTGCCAAAGAAGTGGTGTGGCTGAAAAAATTCATCTCCGAGCTCGGAGTAGCACCCTCCCTTATTGGTCCAATTCTACTCTACTGTGACAGCTCTAGAGCCATTGCTCAGGTGAAGGAACCCAAGGCACACTAGCAGATGAAGCGTATTCTACGCCGCTACCATCTCATCTGAAAAATTATTGATCGAGGTGACGTCGATCTTCAGAAGATTGACGGAAAGGAGAACCTGGCCGACCCATTCACTAAAGCCATTGCGGTGAAGGAGTTCGACGACTACAAGTCGAAGATGGGTATTAGATACTGCACCGATTGGCTTTAGACCAAGTGGGAGATTGTTGGGAATAGTGTCTCAAAGTCAATCGTCAGTCTGTTGACGGTTGTGCTCATTTTTGTATATGTACATGAATTATGAGTTAATAAAAATTATTTTGGCATTTTTTATCATAAAATATTTCATCCTCTAATGAACTCCTATGTTGTGGTGAAGTCCTTAGGACTATTTAGACTCGACAAAGGAGGATTTATCATTTAGTCCTTAAATCTATTCATGATCAAGTGATATGTTGTTACCAAGAACGATAACGTTTATCAAGCATAGGTCGTTGTGTGCCATATAGGTTGGCTGTCCTCTTAACCAATGAGTGTGGAGACACTGGTATGGCATACAGCTGAGATGTAAGGGTACATCTGCACTAAACGTGACCGACTCTAGAGCTATTTCTGCTATCAAGATTTGCTCTGATGGAATATGGGTATAAATATCCCTCCGATCTGAGACCGCCACGGTGACTTGCAAGCAACTCACTGCACTTAGGCACTGGACTACCTGAATTTCTAATTCAGTGACGGAAGGCTGCTGGGTGTAGTCAAGTACTTAACTTGTCGGTGCGTGTGTCAAGATAGGATTGACCACTCCAATTTAGGAGCTGTGTACAGTATTTCAATTTAGCAAAACCTTGATCAGGGTAGTCTTTGTGAGGAGTCATAAGACTGTTTGAGTTGAGCACGATTCGGATGATCCAATCAGGGTTGACAGTTTAACCCTGAGTTATCCTAAACACAGAGGTCAAAAAGATGAATTATATGTAACCATATTCATGTAGGTTTTGAGTGTTGCGATTGCGACCATTCGACCTATCCGATCGTCGGGTACCATTGCTAAATGGTCACTTCGATTAGTACACGAATTGGTTCCTGTGCTACCGACTTAGGATCGAACCTGCGGGGTCACACACATTAGAGGTTCCTATCTGATCTGATAGCTGGTGAAGAGTCTTTCATGTCTGGGATTCTATGATCGAGAATTAGGATTCTCTGATCACAAATTCCATACATTTTGGGTACCAGGGTCAAGAGTCCCACTGGTTTGGGACTCTTCGATCAGGGTTACATATCGATGAATTCTGATGCCCGATTATCCATCGAATTTGGACTCAATATTTATGAGAGGTTTAATTAGTGATTTGATCACTAATTAACTCAATTTGATTGAATAATTATTTTTGGATCAAGTCCAATTGAATTGGATTCAGTTGGGTTTGACCCGATTAGGTTAAGAGTTGACCTAATCGTCGAGATGGTTTGGTCTCTGATTTGATCAGGGGTTGGGCTTAATCAATTTTTGATTTGATTAAGATTTTATTGATCCTAATTAAGCCTAATTAAGTTAGGTTTAAATTAGTCTAATTGAGCCTAACTTATTTGGTTCAATTAGGTTGGTTTAAATAATGAAACCACCTTGACCCATTCTCCCTGCGCCACCTCACTTCCACTGCGCCCATTTGAATTCACGAGAAGGAAGTTCTCATGAATTTTTCCTCATGCAAAGCCCTTCTCACGCCCTACTTTAATACGCCAAATGAGTGGATAAGGATGATTGGTTGGCCATTCAAATTCAAAATAAAATTTGAATTTGAATGAGCAACCAATATTAGCACCTTGACCTTATCCTCTTTTAGCACCCCATTTATTACACGAGAAAATATTTCTCATGAAATCACTCACACATAAATTAAGCCACACCCTCCTCTTCTCATGCCCTTAGTGGATAGGGATAAATTGGTTTCCATTTGAATTCAAACTTTGATTTGAATTCAAATGTGCAATTACTCATCTTTATCCTCTCACATGGATAAGACGTTTGACATTGTTTTAAAAGGAGGAGAGGAGTGGGGTGTATGCAAGAAGAAATTTTGGAGAGAAAATCTGGACGTGAGGAATCCTTGTGTGCAAGGTGAAGGTCTATATCCTTCCGAGAGAAAAAGAAAGAAAAGAAAGAAAAAGTGTGCGTAGGGTTTTAGTGAGTTCTTCAGGGTTTCAGCCTGGAGTTTGAGAAGTAAGAAGGTGAGCTACGAGTGTCGTGAGCTCACCAAATTTTAGGGAGATCTTCAACATCCTCTCAAGCATGTCTGCTGATGATTTGGAGCATCCAAAGAATCGATAGACATCGATCAAAGGAGTTCGATCAGCATCGGCCATCGAAAGGGCTCTACAACGAGCTAGCACTCATGAGGAGTCGATCTGATCGAGAGCTTCGTGTGGACGATTCACAGAGGCCAGACACATTTTATGGCTGCATCACGATGATCAGACTCTCCCGACGGTGATCAAATTACGACTATCTACTACCCGCACAAAGGTATTGTGTTCTGAACACATTATAGTAAAGTATTTACTGTTCAATTTCGAATTTCAAATTTAAATACATGCATGCTATATATCATATTTAGATCCTAGTGTAGGATAAATTTTTATTAATTAATTAGATTAATTAATAATTTTTACTGTAAAATAATGATTTTGAAAAATTTTTAAAATTATCATTTTACCCCTACACTGATTATCCCCACAGGATCATCCACACGAAGCTCCCGATCTGATCGGCTCCTTACGAGTGCTAGCTCGTTGTAGAGCCCTTTCAACGGTCGATGCTGATCGAACTTCTTCGATCAATATCTGCTGACTCCTCGAATGCCTGGATTATTAGTAAGTGTGCTTGAGAGGTTGATGAATCTCTTCCTAAAATTTGGTGGGCTCACGACACTCGTAGCTCACCTTCTCACTTCCCGAACCCCAGGCTGAAACCGTAGGGAACTCACTGAAAAACCCTGCACCCACTTTTCTTTCTTTTCTTTCTTTTTCTCTCAGAAGTTTTAGACTTTCTACTCATGCACAAGGGTTCCTCACGCCCCACTTTCTCTCTCAAAAAATTTCTATGCATGCCCCACCTCCCTATCTCTTTTAAAACAGTTCAAAACGTGTCTTATCCGTGTGAGAGGATAAAGATAAGTGGTTGTATATTTGAATTCAAATCAAATTTGAATTCAAATGCAAACCAACTCATCCCTATCCACTTGGGCATGAGAAGAGAAGGTGCGTGGCTGCTTTGTGCGTGGAAAGGTTTCACGAGAAACTCTTTCTCGTGTAAGATATGGGGTGCTAAAGAGGATAAGGACATGGCGCATGGATTGGTTGCTCATTCAAATTCAAACTTTGTTTTGAATTTGAATGGCCAACCAACCATCCTTATCCACCTATGTGGCACACAAATGTGGGGCATGGGAAGGGCTTTGCATGAGAGAAAATTCATGAGAAGTTTCTTCTCATGAATTCAAATGGGCGCAGAGATATGAGGTGGCGCAAGGATTCAAATTCAAATGGTGGTTTAATCTTAATTGAACCAACCTAATCAAAATAGGTTAAGTACAATTAGACTAAATTAAATCTAACTTAATTAGGCTTAATTAGGCTCAATAAAATTCTAATCAAATCAGGAATTGACTAAGCCCAACCCCTGATCAAATCAAGGACCAAACCATCTCGATGATTAGGTCAACTCTTAACCTAATCGGGTCAAACCCAACTGAATCCAATTCCATTGAACTTGATCCAAAAATAATTACTCAATCAAATTGAGTTAATTAGTGATCAAATCACTAATTAAATCTCTCATAAATATTGAGTCCAAATTCGATGGGCAATCGGGTATCAAAGTCCATCGATATGAAACCTTGATCGAAGAGTCCCAAAACAGTGGGACTCTTGACCTCGGTACCCAAAATGTGTGGGACTCATGATCAGAGAATCCTAATTCTCGATCACAGAGTCCCAGACATGTAGGACTCATAGTCCATAAATATTAAGACTCTTCATCAGCCATCAAATCAGATAGGAACCTCTAATGTGTGTGACCCCGCAGGTTCAAACCTAAGCCAGTAGCACAGGAACCAATTCCTATACTAATCGAAGTGACCATCTAGCAATGGTACCCGACATCCGGATAGGTCGAATAGTCACAATCGCAACACTCAGAACCTACGTGAATATGGTTACTGTATAATTCATCCCTTTTGACCCCTGTGTCTAGGATGACTCAGGATTAAACTATCAACCCTAAGTAGATCATCCGAATTGTACTCAACTCAAACAATCCTGTGACTCCTCACTAGGACTACCCTGGCCAAGGTTTTGCTAAATTGAAACACGACTATACACAGCTCCTGAACTGGAGTGGTCAATCCCATCTTGACACACGCACCGACAAGTCAAGTACTTGACTACACCCAGTAGCCTTCCATCACTGAATTAGAAATTTAGATAGTCCAGTGCCTAAGTGCAGTGAGTTGCTTGCAAGTCACCGTGGTGGTCTCAGGTCGGAGGGATAGTTATACCCATATCCCATCGGAGCAAATCTTGACAGCAGAGATAGCTCTGGAGTCGGTCACGTTCAGTGCAGATGTACCCTTACATCTCATCTGTATGCCATACCAGTGTCTCCACACTCTTTGATTAAGAGGACAACCAACCTATATGGCACACAATGACCTATGCTCGATAAACATTGTTGTCTTTGGTAACAACGTATCATTTGGTCGTGAACAGATTTAAGGACTAAACGACAAATCCTCCTTTGTTTAGTCTAAATAGTCCTAAGGACTTCACCACAACACAAGAGTTCATTAGAAGATGATAATTTGTGATGAAAAATGCCAAAATAATTTTTATTTATTTATGATTTATGTACTAATACAACAAAGAGCACAACCATCAACAGGCTGATGATTGGCTTTGGGACACTATTCCCAACAGTTTGGTGCTTCCTAGAGTTCTAGATCAAGGAAGATAAAGGGAGAAGAAGAGAGAAGAACGGTTCTTCTCTTGGATCCCTCTTTTGGATTTTTCTAGTGCTTAAGATTTCATATAATTTTTAGTATAAAAAATTAGATTAATCTAATTTTTATCATGGAAAGTCAGAGAAGAAAAATTTTTCTCAAAGGTGTGAAAGGAAGAGAGAAAGATTCTCTCTTATGCGTAGGAAATTGAGAAGAAAGGGATCTTCTTTTGATCTCTATTGCAGAGATCTGATACATGGATCCAGAAAGAAAAGAAAAGGGTCTTTTTATTCTTCATCTTCATCATATTCTTTTTAGATCAGCCAAAAGATGGTGTCTTCACGAGCTAACACTCTCGAGGAGATCGATCAACACAATGGCTTCATGTGGATATTCGTAGAGGCTAGATGCATGTGCGATTGCCAAGCATCATGAAGAACCATCTACTATAGATTTTGAATGTGGTGATCTGCTACCCACATTCAGGTATGAAGTTTTAAATTTAATTAATATTTAGATATGATCTAAATATAAATTATATATGTTCTATACTTGCTGAATTTTAGACTTTAGATGTGCATATATGCATATTAATTTATGTCATAGATCCTGTATGATGATTTTAGATTTAATCTATGCATGCATTGTAGATTAAATTATTTAATCTATATATGTTTCACTATAAATTTTTTAAAATACATGCATATCACCCACCATGCTTTCCTTCAAATGGTATCAGAGTGGAGGTTCATTATGACATAAACATATATGCATGTAGAGTTGAAATCTAGATTTAGCAATGCATGAGATGTGTTATGATATAATTTTAGGTATGATCTAATATAAAATTAGATCTAATATAATTTAGATTTGATCTAAATTTTTGCATATATGATATGTGAATTAGATTAGATGTTCTGAATAGCAAAGTACTAAGATTGGATAATCAACAGGCTGTCCGATCGTAGGAGCAAGTAGGGTTACATGACCCTTTCTTTCTATTCAATGGGGTGCTCTTCATGACGTGTAGGGGTGCCGCTGTGAGGTCCCATGAAGAAGAAAGCGAAAAGAAAAAACTTACTTTCTTGTAAAATCTTAGATCTTGAAACCCTAGGTATTATTGTATGTGATACAAGTTGCAAAGAAACTAGTTACATCTAATCTTGATTAATCAAAATTACTTTAATTGAAAATCATGAAACTTTAGATTTGATCTAAAAAATTTTATGATTTAGTGCAAAAGATTTACATAAGAAATTATTTCACAATCTTAACCTATATTGATGCTATACTTAATTAAGAATTAAGAAATATATTTTAGATCTAGAATTATGATTAAAGATCTAATGATATTGCATAAAATATGAAGCATGGGTTAGCTCAAATCAGGTCTTTTTAATTGGGTTAGACCTAAGATTAGAATCAAAGACTTAATGGACTAAAAAGAGTAGTGGATCCAATCTAACTAACAGTTGATTTAGATTAGATCAAGGATACTCTAGATCAAAAATAATAATTATAGTTGATTGAGTCCGTCTTTGATTAAACCAAATGGACCTTGATTCAGGCTCAAAGATTGAGCCCGAGTCATTAGGCTGATTAGATCGTTAGGTGACTTGAGTTGACCCATATTGTTAAGGTTAATCAGTATAACTGATTTAGGTACCCTAGACCAACTTATCTCTAGTCCTTCTCATGACTTGGTGAAGTCAGTGAGAGAATTTACAATATGCTAGTTGGACCTGTTAGTCACTAGTTTTTTTCATGACTTAATGAAGTCAGTGGGAGTATTTGTGACTTATAGGTCAACTGATATCTTCTAAAAGACTTAATTAAATTTTAAATTATTAGGTCCATAAAATGAGCTAGTTATGGAGATAACTAGATCATAGCCTTCCATTAAGGTGAATGATAATGGATCCATTATTTCTGATTGATATTGCAGGCGCCATCCGTCTGGTGTTCTCTCTGAATGATAGAATTATCATTCATCATATCATGATTCTGTTGGACTATCTGATGGTGGTCCGGTTAACCAAGCCATCCTAGGGCCTGATCATTTTTGGCTAAAATCACTAAGTAGGTTCATGTTAATGGTTGGATCTAACTGAGATTTTCAGTGGAGGCCCATCGCCTACTGAAATAAAATTTGAGGCTAAATTAAATACTAAAAATTATTTGAAGAAATAATTGGTTGAGAATCTACCCATAGGTGCATATGGGTTAACCGAGCCATCCTCGAGTTTATATGTAGTCTGTGTGTATTCTAGTACTCACTAAGGAATTAAGGTAATTCTTTGAATTAGAGGTAGAGGCTATCAATTCGTATAAAATAGTGAAAGAACCTTTAGACTAAAGTTTAAGTCTTTAGACTTAAAATAATTCATATACTAATAGGTCAATTGTTCTCTTTTTAGAAATAGCTAGAATATTGTTGCTCTATTTGCTATTAAACAATGATAATGTTATCAGACCTAACTTCGATAGCCAGTATCAGAAGTTGAGTATAGTTTTTGGGCAAATTGATCAAGAATTCTCAGGCTAATCCAAACAGGCTTAAAAGAGAAATCAACAAATGGTTGCTGGTCAAAATAGTTATATGATAACTTCTTGAAGTTTCTCTATTGGTAATACTTCTATCTAGATATAAGATACTGATAGTATAAGTCATGTTTGCAAATAATTATAAAAGATTTTAGGATAGTAGAAGATTTAAAAATGGTAAGAGACTCCTGAATGTAAGACATGAAAGTCTATTCCAGTCTTAACATCAAGAATCATCGAATTTATTTTCAATCCTAAAGATATCATTTTAAGTGATCGTCACATTGTCCAATCTTATTAATAGTGTCAATAAGAATGATTATTGTGATATCATTATGAATGATACTGCAATAATGAGTGGATAATTGAAAATAACATAAACTTATTATCATAGCCTGTTAGTGTAAATTACACATCTAACTAGCATCCTAGATTAGACAATGTCACTAAAGCCTGCTTTTGGCATAGTTGACTTAGTCACTTTTTATTGGAAAGGGTGAATGAGCTAGCGATATTCTGAGTTTGATACATATTAATGTATTTACACTTATAAATATTAGTGCCAAATGAGGGCTTACTACTTCATTGAAATCTCTGATGACCTATCTTGACATGGGTGTATCTTGCTTATGAAGTACAAATCTAAATCGATTAAAATATTCAAATGATTTTGTAATGAGGTAGAAAAATAAACTACAAAGAGTATTAGAATTCATCGATTTGACCAATGAAGTGAATACCTTTACAGTAAGTTTTGATCTATCTTGAAGAAAATTAGATTCTCTTTTAATGGATGTCATTTAGGACATCACTATTTAAAAGGATATTTAAAAAGAGAAATTAAATTTTATTAGACATGATTCGATCCACTATGGGTTTGCTGGTCTGCCTGAGGTTATATTTTAGAGACTACTTAATATGTGCTTAAGAATATTTCGAGCAAATCGTTCACCAAAACTCCATATGGGATATGGACTTGGATCATTTGATACTCTCTTACTTTGACGTTTGGGGTGTTAAGCTTATGTAAAATATTCACAAACAGACTAGCTTGGATCTTGGTCTGATAAATATTATTTTAGGGATATTTCTTCTACCTTCTTTATGGACATGAGATGTTCATAAATCTTAAGGTATTCTTTTTTAAAAAAAATTCCTTGATGAAGGAACTGATGCCATTAAGAGCAAGCTTGGTAAAGCTTGATAGGTAGAGGAACCAATTTTGATACAAACCAACAGAACCAGAGTTGATTAGATCAAATCTGGAGCCTGACGTAAAGGCATCTTTGAGTAGATATCGTAAAATACCATATCAACCGAATAGATACTTTAATTTCTAAATTTGGGATGGAGATTTGATCTCCCATATGGATACAATATAGGAATCTAACTTTGAGAAGTGGCTTGGAGTCATTAAATCTAAAATGAAGTCCATTAAGATCGATGATTTATGGATATTCATTGATTCACCTGAAGGGATAAGACTCATAGGGTGTGAGTGGATTTTAAATGGATAAGAGGTGTAGATGAAAAGATGGAGACCTATTAATTCTGTCTGATTGCCAAAGGATTTCATCAAAGTTATAGTGTTGACTATGATGAGACAGTTTCCTTATGGCAATCCTCAAGTCCATTTGGATTGAATCAAGCTTCTCAGAGTTAGAATATATGTTTTGAACATATGGCTTCATTAAGAATGAAGCAGAATCCTGTATGTACAAATGAACTAATAATTTTGTAAAATCATTTTTTATGCTGTTTGGATAAAATTCTCTTAATAAAAAATGATATCCCTCCATTACAGAGAATAAAAGCTGGATTGTCATCTCTGTTCTCCATAAAGATTTGAAAGGTTACGAGAACCATTCTTAAATATTTGTGAAATACTAAGGATCAATGTCTCGTTTATGGAGAATCTGACTTAAAACCTGTGGAATACTGATTCCAGTTTCTAGTCGGAAGGGAATGACAAAGTTGTGTCAGATTATATTTTTTTCTAAAAAGATGAGCGATATGCTGGAAAAGTTTCATGCAGTATTTAGTAACCAATTTTATTTGAGATAGGAGTTTTTTGCAGCATTTGATGCTGATAAAGAAGTTGTTTGATTATGAAAGTTCATTAGCGAGCTTAAAGAGGCACCCTCCATTGATGTTCCAGTCCTTCTGTATTAACAACACTATCAGAGCCATAGCTCAAGCTGAAGAACTGATATTCTATCTGTGAATCAAACACTTTCTGTATTGTAATCACCTTGTTCGATAAGATCAAAATAAAGTCCACTTTAGAAAGATCCACTAAAAGGAGAACTTGACCGATTCATTGACTAGAGCAATCAGATCTAATGAGTTCGATGATCTCAAATGAAAGATGGATATTTGATACCAATCTGATTGACTTTAGTCCAAGTGGAAGTTGTTGAAAAATATATTTTTAAGTCAATCATCTAGATTGTAGATGATTGTGTTCTATACAAGTATATGAATTATAAAATGATAAATATTATATGACAAATTCATCATAAAGAATACATCTTTCAAAATAGAACTCATATGATATGATGAAGTCTTTAGAACTACTACCAAAATGATAAAGGAGGATTTATCATATGGTTCTTAAATCCTGCTTGTGACCAAATGATACAATTGTTACAAGAACGATAATTGTATCAAGTGTAGATCATTGTGTGCCATATTAGTTGGTTGTCCTCTTAACTAAGACGTGTGGTGACACGAATATGGGATACAGATGATATGTAGGAGTACATTTCACTAATTGTGATCACTTTTGGAGCACTCTACTGTCAAGAGTTGCTCTGATGGGATATGGGTATATGTGTTCTTTTGATCTGAGACTGCTTTGGTGATTTGCAAGCAACTCACTATGCTTTGGTGCCAGCCTATCCGAATTTCTAATTTGATGATGGAAGATTTTTGGATATAGTCAAGTACTTATGAAGTTGAGTGCGAGTCAAGATGGGATTGACCGTTCAAGTAAAATTGAAGATGATGCATCATTGTATTTTAATTTAACAAAATTTTGATCAAAGTAGTCCTAGTGAGGAGTCAGGATTTTTAAGATTGAGATATAATGTGGATCACTCATCCTGGATTGATAGTTTAATCCAAAGTCATCTTTGAGCATCAAGTGTCAAAGAGATGAATTATACGATAATTATATCCACATGGATTCTAGAGTGTTGCTGGGCATACATTCGACCTATCCAATCATCGGATCCTATTGCTGACGGTTACATCGATTAGTACAAAAATTATTCTTGTGCTACCGGCTTAGGTTTGAACTTATAGGGTCACACACATAGAAGTACTTGTCTGATCAAATGGTTGATCGACGATTATGAATCGTTGAAGGGTTTAATTATCAATTTGATTGATGATTAATCCTATGCAAAGGTTACAATAAATTATTTACTAAAGATTAGTAAATTAAAAAAATAATTAATTAACAATATGATTGTTAATTAGTTAAATTTGATTGAGAAATAGAGATTGGATTAGATTTAATTGAATTAGATTCAATTAGATTGGCTTTGGATTAATTGGATGCAGTCCTATTGAATAACAGAGTTTATTCCAATTGATCTCAGAGATGCATGAATATAAAATTATTTTTATATAAATTTGGATTGGATCTAATCCTATTGGATAATAGGTTTTGATTTGATCAAATGTCATTTAATAATAGGCTTGATTGGATCAAGCCTTATTATTAAATAGCTTCCCTGATATCCATCAAGAATCAATCCCAGGATCAATCGGATTTTAATCTAATTAACTACAAAATTGATTGGAGCCTAATAATTGGGCTAGGACCTAATTAGTTAGTTTGTTATAACTAATTTCTAAGTTAGTTAGGATTAGATCTAAAAATTAGTTAGAATTTGATCAAGATCTGGAATCCTATTTGGAATAGGACTAAACCAAGCTATCCCATGTGATAATTAATTCCTCATGCCCTACACCTCCCTTCACGTGGAAAAATCCCTATGCCCCAAAAGTTTGTGTGCCCTCTCCTCTCTTTCATGAAGAAAAGGAGGCATCTCTCCCTTCTTTCTTGTCGCCCAAAAAGAAAAGAAAAGAGAAGGGGTCGTCCAAGAGTTGGATGCCCCATACCTCATGCATCTTGTCTCTCCTCTTCTCCTCCCTTCTTGAAAGGATTTTGTGAGAGTTTATTATTGATTTTTGGGTATCAAAGAGAGGCATCTCTGCTGGTTTTACAACAGAAACTTGAAGAAGAAAAGTTCTTCCTAAAGAGAGATAGATCAAGAAAGAAGATGGATCTTCTTTCTTGTGCGCAGTCCTAAAGAAGAAGGAGTTCTTCTTTCAGTTTTTTCTCTATTTTTTTCTAGGATAAAAATTAGATTTGATCTAATTTTTAATATAAAAATTTAGAGAAAAAATATCAAAAAAATCTAGTTGGATGTTTGGGGCTTCTTGGAGTTCTAGATCAAGGAAGAAGATGGATGTTCTTTCTTATGCGCAGCCTTAAAAAAAGAGTTCTTCTTTTAGATTTTTTTCTAAGATAATAGTTAGATTTAATCTAATTTTTAATATAAAAATTTAGAAAAAAATATCAAAAAAATTTTGTTGGGCATTTGGGGCTTCCTAGAGTTCTAGATCAAAGAAGAAAAAGGAAAAAGAAGAGAGAAGAACGGTTCTTCTCTTGGATCCCTCTTTTGGATTTTTTTAGAGCTTAGGATTCCATATAATTTTTAGTATGAAAAATTATATTAGATCTAATTTTTATGATAAAAAATCATAGAAGAAAAGTTCTTCTCAAAGGTGTGAAAGGAAGAGAGAAAGGTTCTCTCTTATGCATGGGAAATTGAGAAGAAAGGGTTCTTCTCTTGTCTCTATTGTAGAGATCTGATGCATGGATCCAGAAAGAAAAGGAGAGGATCTCCTTATTCTTCATTTTCATCATTTTTCTTTTAGATCTGTCAAAAGATGGTATCTTCACGAGCTAGCACTCTCGAGGAGATCGATCAGCACAAGGACTTCGTGTAGATATCCATTAGAGGCCGGACACGTGTGCGACTGCCAAATATCATGAAGAATCATCTACTATAGATTTCGGATGCGGTGATCTGCTACCCACACTCAGGTATGAAATTTTGAATTCAATTAATATTTAGATATGATCTAAATATAAATTAGATATATTCTATACTTATTGAATTTTAGATTTCAGATGTGCATACATGCATATTAGTTTATGTCATAGATCCTGTATGGTGATTTTAGATTTGATCTATGAATGCATTGTAGATTAAATTATTTAATCTATGTATGTTCCATTGTAAATTTTTGAAAATACATGCACATCACCCACCATGCTTCCCTTCACAAACCTCCAGAAGCCATCAGATGGCGTGTGGAGTAAAGGAATGGCATGAAAATTCAAGAGTCCAATATGAAATGGACTCTTCCAATTCAAAGAGTCCAATATGAAATGGACTCTTCCAATTCAATGCATAAAAGGATAGGGCATCCTATTAATTTTGGTGTTCAAACTCCTTGCCAGAGAAGGACTCTTCCTTCTCTTCTATGTCCACACATCCTAAGGCTCCATCCCCTGTCGCCAAAAACAAAGGAGTGCATGGAATAAGGTAAGAAATTTAAGAGAAGTAAGAGAGAAGGACTTCTCCTCTTAAATGCCTAAATAAATGTGACACCACATTTTTTCTTGCATGGCTTTTGGCATGGAGAAGGTTTATTCACATGGAACTCTTCCTTATAAATCAGATAAACCAACTAATAATTAAATGATTTAAACTCAATCACATTCGGTCAAGGCAACAAGCAAAAGGTTAGCACAAACACATTTGTACTGAACCCAAATGAAAACTTGAGTTAATTCATGTGCTAGCAATTCAATTAACCTATTGAATTTACAATAAATCCAAATAGATTAGACTAAGATCAAATTCTTATTATGTGTGACCCATTGGATTTTAAATCTAGCCAGCAGTAGACCTAGACTCATGACATAATCTTAATTCGATTAGATTAGGTCGACTCAAGAGTCCCAATCAACTAGGACTCTTCCTAATTGATTCTTGAATTAAATTTTTTTAGTTATGATGAGTCCACAAGTTAAGATTGATGTCTAGCAATGTATCATGACTATCTGAAAGATTTAGAATTTGATGAAAATATCAAAATTATCCTTTCTTGATGAGTTACCGTGCAATTCAATCCTTCGATCATACAACATCTCAGAAAGACTATGGGTATGAAAATATGTCAAACCCAAATCCCATTCGTATATATCTCGATCTAATGATAATGACTCAATTGATGAACCAGAAAAAATCTTTTCTACTGTTCATTTCTACTCTGGTCAGAGACTCTCAAAGTCATCATCCTATGAGATCACATAGGATGTTCTCTCCTCCTACAAGGGTGATCGATTTCTTATTGACCACTCACAACCTCCATGCACACTTTGCCATGCCAAGAACATCCCACACACATCTCAAAGTGGTATGCTAGGGAATAACCAAAGTAAGGATCCATATACATAAGATACCATAGTGATCTCAGGTCAAAGGATCACATGCACCACTCCCACTGAAGAACCATCTGTTGACATACTATAAGGCTCCATCAGATATTCTTCCTGTGGATCAGTTCAGTGAACTCATTCTCTAATGAGCACCTACATCTTTGTATTAGTATCACCACACAAGTGGTTATGAGATTAACCACCCTTTTCATTGAGCATACATAGGATGTACTAATTTTATTAGTATCATCAATCTCTGACTCGATGATCCAATGATTGGAAATATTTTAGATTGGAGCTATCAAGATTTTTAGTCTCACTAGCATGATCTCATCATGGCCCTAAAATTATTATCCTAATCTTTGGAGTTTATCATAATCATAAAAATATGATGCAGCAAATGATAAAATATAATACCTTATAAATAAAAATAACTAATGTCATGTAGATGAGTAGGAAAAAAATAAAGAAAAATCCCTTCGCATCTCCATGCGATTGGCTTGTAGGGCACTATTCTTTCACTAATTAGAAGAGAATTTTTAGTCTTTTTGGACTCTCTCTTGGTGCTTGAGTTGGACTCAATTTAATCCTAATCTAATTAGGATTTAGTGTACCTATGAAGAGGAGAACTCCTAGCCCAAATAGGAACCCAAACATTCTTTAATTAGTGTTAGATATATGTCCTAAAAGTCAATATGACTGACACGTTGTAATAAATTTAAGACATAATTTTATATTTAATATATTGATTTGATCAATAAAAGGATAAGTTTATTTTTTATTCAAGTGTGATGTGTCTTTGAATCATCCATGGAATTAACTTTTCGATATATATTTTTAAAGAGTTGAGAATTAAAGATATGTATTTAATTCTTAAATATTCTCGATCATAGAATCATCATAAGGATGATGATCGATCTGAATAGACCGATGCACAGATCGCTTCCTTCAGGATAGATGTGTCTCTAGTCTACAGTGTAGAGACACTGAATAATGAGTGTGGATAGTTGTTAGAGAACAACTAGTACTGAACATGATCATACGATAAATCACTTGAATTTCTATTCAATCGTCGTGATTGTCTCGATGCTGTAGTTGTGTAAATAATTTTTTGAGCTGAGATGGTATGACTTCTCATAGTGAGGCTGCTGAAGTTTGACTGACACATAAACATAAATCTTAATGAGCCCTTGTAGTAGATGTTGGCGATAGTTGGTCCACTGTAAGAGTAGGGTGCGCATCAAGATAGGATCTATTGATCTTGATAGAGAAAAGTAATCCTATGAGATTTGAGAGGCTAAGTCTGAGAGTCTGTGGCTACAGCAGTATAATTGATAAAAAAGAGTATCCATAGAAAATATAATTGAACTTGAGCTAATCGAATCTATCATATGATTGATGTTGAGGTTTGACGATTTATCCATGATCTGCCATCTAGTTGGGACTCACGATAGAGGGACTGAATTATATGTTAACTACATCTTAAGATTTATTATCGATTCTACTAGGTTGCCACTACATACTGCTAGGTGTCACTTGTGGATTGTGAGAGCTCATTAGGATTGTTCAAGATCGACAATTCTTGATAAGTTATAGTGAAATTGTTCCGACCCATTGTAAAGAGTTTCAATAATACTTTGATAAAGATCATTATATATCTCACTACCAGATAGAATTAAATCTATAGGATCACATAATAAAGGAACTAGACCTAGAATAAGCAATGGACTTATGAAGTGTCAATTGGATTTAGAAAAATCTGATTGGGTTCAAGGTAACCTTGCTAGCACATGGTTGGATCTAATTTTTTCTTTATGTTTGATTTTTTTATTTGATAAGATAATTCAAACTTAATTATCTACTAATAATACAAATGAATTAAATTCATTGAACTTCAATTATTGGATGTCTAAGATTTTTGATCAAATGAATTAAGGATGCAAGATTTATTTTCTTGATAGTTAAATTGGGGCGCCACTTGATTTGATCAAGTTTGGATGTGTCCCATCTTTAGAGGGCATGTAGTTCCTTTATAGGGCATCCCTTGGGTGTATTTTGGGGTGTGATTTAGTGGGTGCAAGGGCTCCAAGAGTTGGCACCTAATAGGTTTCCTAAAGTAAGTTGTATAACTTAAGTTATAAGAAAATCTAATACAAGTAGGACTTATATTATGAGATTGAATAGGATTCAATCTTTATGTCTATTTAAAGGGGCCTCCCTTAAGGTCCCTAGGCATCACAACTAGCAGCCAACCCCCCTCTTAGAGTGCCCCCCATGCCCTCTCTTCTCCTTCCCTTCTTCTCCCCTTGGACATCCACACGCCCGACCCTTGGGCAACCCACTTCTTCACACCCATAAGGGCTTTGGGCATCCCTTTGAGTACTGGTTCTTGGTACTTGGTAGCAGCATATTCAAGAGAAAAAAGCAAGAGAAGAAGAGAAGAAGAAGATCAAGAAAAGGATCAAAGAGTTAATCGCGATCTAGACTTCACTCAGATTCGCAGATTAAATTTTCTTAGAAAAAAAATTCAATCTTAAGAGGACTGTTCTAGGATGATCCTGAGTGGATACCCATAAAGGTCAGGCACTTACATAGTTAAGAAAAAATATTTTCTCTTTTAGATCGAGATTTGAAGAAAAAAATTATGAAACAGGTATGTGATTCGATCATATATTAAATTTCAGCATATATACAATTTTAGCATATGAAGTAGATTCTAGTAGTTTATATTTTATGCATACATGATATAGATTAAAAATATTTTAATCTACTATTCTACTATGATATTTAGAAAATAAAATTTTTGAAACATACATGCATGCCCGGATTTACAAATTCGAATAGTGGTATTAGAGCCACGGATTTCATATGCATGAAATTGACATACATGTTTTGAAAAGAGTTTCAAAATCTGATTTTTTCTTGATACATGAGATGTATAGATGAATTTTTAAATCTAAAATTTAATTTTAGATTTGATTTTAGAACATATAGTTGATATGTTAAAGCATGTATAAATCTGAATTTTGATCTATAATGATTTCTAGTTCATGTTCATATGATATGTAGATGCATGCATAAACATAAAATTTTATATTATTTGATTCATGATTCATATATGAGATATATGATTGTATGCTTAGATCATAAAATTATTTTCAATATGATTCATAATTAGTATATGAGATATATGATATCATATGTTGATCTGAATTTTATTTAGATCTGAATTTGACATACATATATGAGATATATGTTTGTATGTTAAATCTAAAAATTTATTTCATGATTTAAAACTTGATTTTTATGCAAATAATTTAGATCTAAAATTTAATTTTAGAATCTGAAATTTATATTTGTGTATGAAGATTTTGGTTATGAAAAAATCAAAAAAATTAGGTAATGTTATAGGATTGCATCTAAGATTTATGATTTGAACCATATGGGTCTAATTTGATTAAGTAATTGATCAAATCAAGTCAAGTATGAATTAGGACTAGATCAATTAAGTTAAATGATCATGCAATTATTGTTGATCAAATCGTTTGAATCTCATATGTAGAATCGATTAACCTAAGGACCTAATTTGGCTCGATGGTTTGAGTCTAATTCACTTGAGTTAACCTATTTGGACCAATTGACTTATTGGTGACTAAGGCAAGTAATTGAGATGTGGTTATTTAATTAGTTTCGTTCACTTACTTGGTCAATTTATTGGTGTCTAAGAAAAGCAATGGAGGGACCCCCACTGAACTCCACTTACTTGGTCAATTTGGAAGATTGAGTCTTCAATTGGGTTGCTTGGTGTTTTGGTTTAGCCCATACCAATTAGATCGATCATATGATGACTGATTAGATGAGACTTAAACCTAAATATTTCCATAAATATTAAGTTCATAGGTCTTCCACCTTTGTAGATGTGCGGGCATAATATTGGTGTTGATTCTTCTCAGCTGGTTACAGTGGTTCAGTTACATCGAGAACACGCAACCATTCTATTAGCAAAGAGTTGCTCCAGGGTAAGGATAGAATTGGATCCAATAACTGTTAGGTGAGGGATCCAATGATGACCTTGCACCTGCTTGTGAATGGTGGGCTGAGCTTAACTAAGGAGTGTGATCAATAACTGTTAGGTGAGCCCACATGACCTAGAGACCAAGTTGCTGCAACATGCTTAGAGAAGCATCTGGGCAAAGAGTTGCCTATGCATCGGTGTGCATGTTACCAATAACTTTTAGATGAGGTGCATGGCATCGGTGGGACCGCAGCACCCACTAAAAATTCTTTTGTCACATTAGGATTTTTATTTTTCATCTGGAGAGTGGAGGGATTCAAAAATTAGTGAGAGTCATTGTTTACATCTTAAAATCTCTAGAAGTAAATATAATATTAAAATATAAAAGTCTAACTTGAATCTCTACTCTCGTAGTTAAACCATGTTAGTCTCAAACCCTCTAGCTCACGTCTTTGAAACCAATCATCTGATCATAACTAATTACAAAGACTGACTCAAAAACCTTAAGATTATCCTGATCATAGAAAAATTAGATCATGTACTCGATCAGAAACCTATAGTGTTACTAAACTGTCCTACTGCTGAGCAAAGAGCTGCTTTTAAAAAGTGAACAGATAAAGATAGTCGGGTCAAGTGCTATGTACTAACATCTATGTCAAACGAGTTATAAAGCCAGCATGAGCAAATACCCACTGCCAGGGCTATGATCATTCAGCTGCAAGAGTTGTATGGTAAGCAGAGCCATACAGTGCACTTCAAAGTGTTTGAGAGACTCTTCAACTTAAAAATAAGTGAAGAGTAGTCTGTCCATGAGCACTGTATGACAATGATCAAAGATATTGAGAAGCTTGAGAAGCTCGGGCTTGAAATGCAAAAAAACTTACTGATGAATTTGATCCTTCAATCCCTTATGAGTTCATATAGTCAATTTATTATAAATTTTTATATGAACAAACTCGATTGTACTATATCCAACTGGTTAAAATATTGGTCACTACGAAAGGAACTTGAAGAGTTCAAGGGGCACTATTCTCACTACGGAGCGGACTTCTTCCAAGAGAAAGTTAATTGGAAAGAAGAAGATAAAATCTACTAAGAAGCAGAAGAAAGAGAGCAAGCCAAAGAAGAAGTTTCTAAGAAGGCCGAAGCAAAGAAAAAATATTTTCACTGTGATGCTGAAGGCCATTAGAGGAGGAACTGTTCACTCAATCTGAAGAGCCTAAAAATCAAAAAGGATGATAAACCCTCAGAAGGTATGCTCGTAATTAAATCCAACCTTACGATTTCTTCTACTTCTAGTTGGGTATTAGACTCTGGTTTGAGTGCTCATATATATACTTCAATATAGGGTCTAATAGAAAGTAGGAGGTTAAGAGAAGGTGACATGATCCTTCAGATCAGTAATGGAGCAAAAGTTACTGTAGAAGCCATTGACACTTATCTTCTTCGATTATCATCGGGTCTTAGATTAGATTTAAAGAACTGTTATTTTATTCCTGTAGCTAGTCAGAATTTGATTTTCATATCTATACTAGCACAGGAAGGTTTTGAAATTAGTTTCAATAAAGATTTTTGTTCCATTTATTTATAAAATAAATTGGTTGCACGAGATTTTTTAATTGACAGTCTATATCACTTGTATGTTGATGCGAATATAAATTTAAATGAGCAAATAGTGAGTGCCGTAGGTTAAAAGAGATCCAGAGATGAAATTAACCAGACGTACTTGTGGCATCATAGACTAAGCCATATTAGAGAGGACAGGATAAATAAACTGAAAAGGATGGGATCCTTGGCTCTCTTAACCCAGAGTCATATCCAGCTTACGAACCTTGCCTTCGAGAAAAAATGGCTAAGTTATCCTTTGTAGGACATGGGGAAAGGACCACTAAGTTATTTGCCCTGGTATACACCGATGTGTGTGGGCCATTTGATGTGCAGGTCAGGAGTGGTTATATCTACTTCATTATCTTTATTGATGATTTGTTTAGATATGGGTATGTGTATCTAATGAAATACAAGTCTAAAGCCTTTGAAAAGTTTAAGAAATTTAGAAATGAAGTAGAAAAATAAACTGGTAAATCCATTAAGGTTCTTCGATCTAATCGAAGAGGTGAATACCTTAGTCAAAAATTTTTGAGATATCTTAAAGACAATGTAGTCTCTCAATAGACTCCTTCCGAAACACCTCAGCTCAACGGGGTATCCGAAAGGAGGATAGGACCCTATTGGATATGGTCAGGTCCATGATGAGCTTCACTGATCTATTCTTATATCTTTGGAGACATGACTTATTAACTGCCATTCACCTGTTGAATAGAGTTTCATCAAAATCTGTTTCTACCACACTGTATGAGATAAGGTATGGTAAGAAGTCAAGTCTATGTTATCTTAAGACTTGAGGATATCTGGCCTATGTGAAGAGACAGATGGCTGATAAATTAGAGGATAAATCTATAGTAGCTCATTTTATAGGGTATCTAAAAAAATTTATGGGATACTACTACTTTTTACAAGATCACAATGTGATTGTGAGTCAGAACACCATATTCTTAAAAAAATAGTTTATTCAGGATTGTGGTAGTGGGAGGTTAGTTGAGCTCGAGGAGAAGATCTCTGAAAAGAAAAGAGTTATAGATCCTCAGAAACTCATTATTCATGAGTCAGTAGTTGATATTTCTCTACAACCTCGTAGATCTAGCAAGGTCTCCCGATCTCTTGAAAGGTACATGGGTATGCTTACAGAGGAAGTAAAGAAAATATTTCTTATCGGAGATAGGGGTCATGGTGATGATCCTAATACCTTTGATGAGGTGATGTCTGACATCGATTTTGAGAAATGATTAGATACAATGAAGTCAGAAATTGACTCGATACACTTGAACCAAGTATGGATCTTAGTAGATCCACTTGAGGGTATCGTACCCATTGGGTGTAAATGGATCTATAAAAAAAAAATTGGTACCAATGGTAAGGTAGAGACCTATAAAGCTAGGCTTGTGGCAAAAGGCTATAGTCAGCGTGAGGGCATTGACTATCAAGATACCTTCTCATCTGTAGCCATGCTGAAATTCATCCACATTCTGCTTGCTGTTGCAGCTTATTATCATTATGAAATCTGATAGATGGATATGAAAACTACTTTTCTAAATGGATATCTTGAGGAAGATATCTACATGGAGCAGTCTTTGGATTTCACATCTGATGATGGTGATCACAGAGTCTGCAAGCTACAAAGATCCATATATGGATTAAAGCAAGCTTCTCTGAGTTGGAATCATTATTTTGACGATGCGATCAAATCATTTGATTTCATCAAATATGAAGAGGAACTTTGTGTTTACAAAAAGATCAGTGGGAGCGCAATAACATTCTTCATATTATATGTGGATGATATTCTCCTCATTGAAAATGATATTCCCATGTTGACCATGGTCAAAAGATGGTTGTCTAAGAAATTCTCTATGAAAGACCTAAAGAAAGCATCCTATATTCTTGGAATAAAGGTCTATAGGGATAGATCTAAAAGGATGTTAGGCTTGTTACAAAAGCTGTACATAGAGAAAGTGCTGAAAAGGTTCAGCATAAAAAAACTCTAAAAAAGGATTTTTACCTCTTAGGCATGGTATTAATCTTTCCAAGATGATGTGTCTGACCATATTTGAGAAAGTTCAGCGCATGAGTAGGATTCTTTATGCCTTAGCCATAGAGAGCCCCATGTATACCATGCTATGTACTTGACCTAATATTGTCCTTACTATGAGTTTCATGAGTAGGTATCAGTCGAATCCAGGTGAGGAGCACTAGATAGCTGTGAAGAACATTCTTAAGTACTTAAGAAGGACTAAGGATTTGTTCTTGATCTTTGGAAGAGGTTCTGAGTTGTGAGTCAAGGGTATACTGATTCAGACTTTATGTCTGATCCTGATGATAGAAAATCTATATCAGGATATGTGTTCGTTTGTAATAGTAGTGCAGTCAGCTGGAAGAGTTCCAAGCAACCCATTATAACAGATTCGACCACAGAGGCTGAGTATGTTGCTGCTTTGGATGCTACAAAGGAAGGCTTCTGGCCAAGAAGTTTGTCGTGGAACTTGGGCTTATGACATCAGATGCCATACCACTTTACTGTGACAATAATGGAGCCATAGTACTTGCTAAGGAGCCTATGTCTCATCAAAATCAAAGCACATCGAGCGGCGGTATTATATCACACAAGACTATCTCGAAAAGAAACATATCGAGGTGCGAAGAGTAGACTCCACGGACAATGTGGCAGACCCGCTGATAAAGCAATTGAGCCAGCCAAAAATGAAAGTCCACTTTAAGAAGATGGGACTTAGATTAGTGGCCAATTGGCTTTAATCTAAGTAAAAAATTGTTAGATGTCTGTCCTAAAAGTCAATATGACTAACATATTATAATAAATCTAGGATACAATTTTATACTTAAAATATTGATTTGATCAATAAAAGGATAAGTTTATTTTTCATTCAAGTGTGATGTATCCTCGAATCATCTTTGGAATTAACTTTTCGATACATATTTCCAAAGAGTTAAAAATTAGAGATATGTATTTAATTTCTAAATACTCCCAGATATAGAATCATCATGAGAACGGTGATCGATCTGGATAGATCGATGCATAGATCGCTTCCTCCAGGATAGATAAGTCTCTAGTCTACAGTGTAGTGACACTGGATGACGAGTGCAGATAGTTGTTAGAGAATAACTAGTACTGAGTGTGATCATACAAAAAATCACTTGGATTTCTCTTTGATCGTCAGTGATTGTCTCGATGCTGTAGTTATGTGAATGGTCCTTTGATCTGAGATGGTATGACTACTTCAGTGAGGCCACTAGAGTTTGACTGATACATAAATATGGATCTCAATGAGCCCTTGTAGTGGATGTTGGCGATAGTTGGTCCACTATAGGAGTAGGATGCGCATCAAGATAGGATCTATCGATTTTGATGGAGAGGAGTAGTCTTATGAGATTTGAAAGATTAAGTCTGACAGTCTATGGCCACAACAGTGTGATTGATAGAAAAAAGTTTTCATAGAAATTATAATTAGACTTGAGCTGATCGAATCTATCATATGACTGATGTTGAAGTTTGATGATTTATCCATAACCTGCCATCTATCAGAACACACAATAGAGAGACTGAATCACACGTTAACTACACTTTGAGGTTCATTATCGATTCTACTGGGTTACCACTACATACTTTTAAGTATCACTGATAGATTGTGAGAGCTCATTAAGATTGTTCAGGATCGACAATCCTTGAGTTAGAGTGGAATTGTTTCGACCCACTGAAAAAAATTTCAATGATACTTTAATAAAGATCATTGTATATCTCACTACCAGATAGAATTGAACCTATGGGGTCATGCAACAAAGGGATTAGACCTGAAATAAGTAATTGGACATATGAAGTGCCAATTGGGTTTAGAGAAACCCGATTGGATTCAAGGTAACCTTGCTAGCATATGGTTGAACCTAATTTTCTCTTTATGATTAATTTTCTTATTTGATAAGATAATTCAAACTTAATTATCTGCTAATGATCTAAAAGAATTAGATGTATTGGACTTCAATTATTGGGTGTCTAAGATTTTGGATCAAATGAATTAAGGATGCAAGTCCTTAATTTATTTTCTTGATAGTTAAGTTGGGGCGCCACTTGATTTGATCAAGTTTGGGTGTATTCCATCTTTAGAGGGTATGTAGTTTCTTTATGGGGCATCCCTTGGGTGCATTTTAGGGTGTGAATTAGTGGGTGCAAGGGCTCCAAGAGTTGGCACCTAATAGGTTTCCTAAAGCAAGTTGTATAACTTAAGTTATAAGGAAACCTAATATAAGTATGACTTGTATTATGAGATTGAATAGGATTCAATCTTTATGTCTATTTAAAGGAGCCTCTCCTAAGGTCTCTAGACATCGCAACCAGCAGCCAATGCCCCTCTTAGAGTGCCCCCCACACCCTCTCTTCTTCTCCTCCCCTTGGACGTCTACATGCCCCACCCTTGGGCGTCCCACTTCCTCATGCCCATAAGGGCTTTGGGTGTCCCCTTTGAGTGTCGGTTCTTGGTACTTAGTAGCAGCATGTTCAAGGGAAGAAAGGCAAGAGAAAAAGATCAAGGAAAGGATCAAAGAGTTGATCGTGATCTAGGCTTCATTCAGATTTGCAGGCCGAATTTTCTTAGAGAAAAAAATTCAATCTTAAAGGACTGTTACAGGCTGATCCTGAGTAGATACTCATAGAGATTGGATACTTATATGACTAAAAAAAAATCTCTTCTCTTTCAGATCCAGATTTGAAGAAAAAAATTATGAAATAGGTATGTAATTCGATCACATATTAAATTTCAACATATGTACAATTTCAGCATATGAAGTAGATCCTAGTTGTTTATGTTTTATGCATACATGATGTAGATTAAAAGTATTTTAATCTACTATTCTACTGTGATGTTTAGAAAATAAAATTATTGAAATATACATGCATGCCCCGACTTACGAATTCCAACAATTAGATCCTAGTCTAATTAGGAATTAAGTCAAACCTAAATCCTAATCAAACAAGAAATTATTCTTCCAAACAATTTAATTATCTCATAACCTAATTAGGCTTGATCAAATCAAATCCATATCAAGTCAAATTAAATTTAATTTAATTAGACTGGATGCAAGCTCCATTGCTTAATCAAATTGAGCCAATTAGCAATCCAATTGCTAATTAATCCTTCTATAACTCACTAACTCTGTAGCGAGTTACTTAATTGCAACTTTTGCATTGAATTAATCATCAATCAAATTGATAATTAAATTTTATCATGACTCATAATCACAATCCAACCATCTGATCAGTCAAAAATCTCTTTGTGTGTGACCCCATTGGTTCTATTCTGTCTGGTAGTGAGATATATTGTGATCTCTATCATAATATCATTAAAACTCCTTTCAATGGGTTGGAACCATTCGAACTCTGTCCATCAAAGATCATCGATCATCGAAATGATGTTCGTGGGTCTCACAATCTATCAGTGACATCTAGCGGTATGTAGTGGCAATCCAGCAGAATAAAAGATGATGAACCTCTAGGTGCAGTTAACATATGATACAATCTCTCTATCGTGAGTCCCAATCAGATGGCAGGTCATGAATGAATCATCAAACTTCATCATCGATCATATGATAGATTCAATTAACTCGAGTCCATATGTGATTCTTATGAAATTTTTTTTTTCATTAATCACACTGCTATGGCCATAGACTTAAGGACTCAACTTTTTAAATCTCATAGGACTACTCTCTTCTGTCAGGATCAATAGATTCCATCTAGGTGCACATCTACTCCTTCAGTGGATCAACTATCACCAACATCCACTACAAGTACTCATTGAGTCAATATTTATATGTAGTCAAACTCTAGCAGCCTCACTGCGAGCAGCTGTAGCACTGTAGGTCAAAGAACCAGTCATACTACTACAGCATCAAGAAAGTCATTAATGAGTGAGCAGACATTCATGTGACTTCTCATGTTGGTCATGCTCAGTGCTAGTTGTTCTCTAATAACCATCTGCACTCTCGCTCCAGTGTCACTACACCGTAGACTTGAGACTCATCTGTCCAAAAGAAGCGATCTGTGCATTGATCTCTCTGGATCAATCACCATCTCCATAATGATCCTATGATCAGGAGCAATTTAGGAATTAACTATCAATGACACATATCTCAAATTCTCAACTCTTTGAGAATATATGTCATCATCTTGTTAATCCTTTGGATGATTCATAGACATATAAAATATGAATGATAATATAAGTGCCCATTAAGTATAAAATCATGTCCTAGTAATATGACATGCATCAGCCAAAATTGACTTCTAGGATATACATCCAATAATCTCCCACTTACACTAAAGTCAATCTGCAATATACCAAGCTTCATCTTCTCAAGACAGGCTTTAGTCCTCAGCTAGCTAAGTGACTTACCAGTGGGTTAATCATATTCCATGTAGAATTTACTCTTTGCACTTCTATGTATTTCTACTTGAGGTAGTCACGTACTCTATTGCTCTATGTGCTTGAATATCTGATGAGACCTAGGCTCCTTAGCAAGGGCTATGGTGCTATTATCTTTGCAGTATAGTGTCATGGTATCTGATGGCATGACATCCAGTTTTACAACTAACATTAGAACCAAAATGCATCGTACACATCTACAATGTATTCAGTTTTCATCGATCGATTGCTTGAAACTCTTCCAAGATATCAAATCATGATTACACAGGAACACACCCATGCAGTAGATATTCTACTATTTAACATCAGATATTAATCTGAATTGGTGTATCCTCCCCCTCCTAGCTTTGACTCTTTTTCAAAAATTAAAAATAAATCCTTAGTTCTTCTCAAGTACTTAAGAATGTTTTCACAGCAATCTAATGCTCTTAGCCTGGATACAACTGATATCTACTTGTGACATTCACAGTATTAACTATATCAGTTTAAGTACATTACATGGCATACATCTATACCCAAGAGGGTAGCAGATCTCTATCCAAGATTTCTGTGCTGAACCCTTTCAGCATCTACTCTCTATACTTTATCTGTGAAAACACAAGCATCCAATTGCATCTATCTTTATAGATCTTCAGAATATAGGATGCTTGCTTCATGTCTTTCATAGAGAATTTTATATACAACCATATTTTAATCGATGTCAGTATTGGACATTCCCACTGACCCTTTTGGAAATACATAATTTCTCATTTCTAATCCAATAATTTGATCATATCATCGAGATTAATATTTCAACTACAAGATTATTATAGATTTTGTGATCTTCTGAAATTCATAAGCTATTTCATATAGAAATCTTCAAAAGATATCTAGTCAGAAAAGCTATTTCACATCTCTTTCTTGGAGTCAATGTCCAACATCACCTCGTTGTAGATTTGGGATCATCTCTATGTTCCCTATCTCCTATGAGAAATAATTTTTTTCTACATCCTCTGTTAAGCATACCTAAGTACCTTTCGAGAGAGTGGGAGATCTTACTATATCTACGAGGTGGAAGAGGAATATATATACTCATCATGAATAGGTTCTTTAGGTCTTTGTCTCACCGCTCTTCAGAGACACTCTCTTCGAGCTTAACTTTTCTTCCACTTCTTCATCTTGGTTAAATAATTTTTTAAGAAGATAACATGTCAGGTCACAATCATATTATGATTCTTTCAGAAAAAAAATAGTATCCCAAACTCTTTTAGGATGAGCTTTATAGACCTGTCCTCTAATATGTCTACCTGCTGTCTTTAACATAGGCTGGACATCCTTGGATCTTGAAATATCCAAGATTCAGTTCTTATCATGCCATATCTCATACGGTGTGATAGAAATAGATTTAGAGAGAACCCAATTTTATAGAAATAAAGTATATCTCTAAAAGTATAAAATAAATCAATGAAGTCCATCATAGATCCGACCATATCTCATATAGTCCTATGACTCTTCTTAATTATCTTGTTGAGCTGAGATGTACTAAGAGGGATCCAATTTGAAACTATGCTATTTTATAAGATAACTGAAATTTTTTTTTTTTGGTATTGCATCCTCGATCCGATCGAAGTACCTTTAGAAATTTTTCGATTTGCTTCTCTACTTTACATCTGAATTCTTTGAATCATTCAAAAATTTTATATTTATATCTCATATACTTACCCATACCATGACTGATCATCGGTAAAGATAATGAAGTAGAGACAACTCTCTTTATTAGCACATCAAATGAGCTATACACATCAAATGTGTACTAGGATAAGTATCTCAGTGGTCCTTTTCCTCTTGTCCCACAAGAGTAGCTTGGTCATTTTTTCTTAAAGAGATGATGTATAAACTAGATATGACTCAACAATCAATGAGCCCAAAAGTCTATATTTCTCCAGTCTATTAATCATTTCTTCTCCTATATGACTTAGTCTAAGGTTCCACATATACTTAAGATTTATCTCAACTCTGGATCTCTCAGATCCAAGGGCATTCACTGTTTGCTCAATTAAGTTTACAGATACATCACCATGCAAATGATAAAGACTGTCTCTAAGAACTAAATCCAAATGATAATCACAAAGGATAGATGCCCATGGCCATAGCAGCAACTCTTGCCCTATTACTAATTATAAGGGTTACTTCCTAAGCCCTCTATCTTCCCATAGACTCTATACTAATGTGCATAAGAAGCACTAGAGTCTAAAACTCAACTGAAAGAAGAAAAAATTGTAAGGATAGTATTGAGCAATTTCGACATGCCTACTCAAGGTGTGTCTTTGTTTCTTTAGGCTCTCCAGATATATACCTCTGAACTTTTCAAGATTTCTTAGTTACCAATATTTTGACCAATTCAGATGAGATGCCAAGAAAGTTATTCATATGGTAGTTTACCATAAACTATCCATATAAACTAAAAAAGAGATTGCAAGATCAAATCCACAAGTAATTTCTTGTGCATGGTCATGTCGAGCCTTTTAAGCTCCTTAATGTCCTTGATCATTTTTAAATAATGATCATAGACTGATTGCCCATTATGCATCTCATGCGCTATGTGACTCTGATCATCTTGCAACACTTGTAGATGAATCAATATGTCATTGGCAGTGAACATGTGCTCATGCATACGTTGTAGTTCATCTAACATGGACTTCAACATATAGCACCTATCCTTATTGTCAATGTCTATCCACTCATCAAGTATAGCTCATTGATTTTGGGTTAGATAGACTGTTTGTTGCTTCTTAGATTGATTTTGATGATTACAAAATAGTTGAAGGGGTACTAATAATTTTTATTTGAAAAAGACCTATTGCTCTTCAGGGGCAAAATCATAATTTTATCAAAACTCTGATTTGAAAGTATCAAATGATAGAACAAAAGATTTATGATCCTTTGGCAAAAATTTCATTATTTTTAGACTTGTATTTTGAAAGTTATGCATGTTTGAAATTCATGAGTCGACCCATGAGTCAACTCATGGCACATGAGCTGTTTGGCACACAGATTTTTTGGCTTGGCACAACCTGTGAGTCGACCCATGAGTCGACCCCCAAGGTATGAGTCGACCCATACAGTTTTTAGGCCAAAAATCACAGAACCTTATTTTTTGGTATTTTTCACAGAGGTCGACCCATGAGTCGACCCCCAGGCATGAGTCGACCTATGAGTCGACCCCTGTGACGGAATTTCTCTGCAACGGCTAGTTTTTAACCTGTTTTAAGTACTTTTAATGCTCATTTAATGTGGTCTAATGGTTCTTTTTCAGTCTAGAATATTTTTCTCTATTTCTTAAAGCTATAAAAGGATCCAAAAGGTGGAAAACAAGTAAGAGATTGGAAGAGTTAAGAAGAGCATTCAAGAGAGCATTCAAGAGCATTCAAAAGAGAGATTTTGAAAAAGGGTTTTTCAAGCCAACTTTTCAGCCCTAATCAAGAGTTTATTCAAAGCTTTGAAGAAGCCTTAAACCAAGCTCACCAACTCCTCAAGTGCACATTCAAGTCTCCAACCACTTTGAGGAAATCCAAAAAGGGTCTTCTTCTCCTGAGTAAAGTGTATTTAAAGTTATATTCGCTCATTAAAGGAGCTTTCTTTGTACTTATTTATGCTATAAATTATTTTACTCAATTTGAGCGATTGTTTTTGTTTTGGAGGGGTTCCAAAATAAGGGAAGGTTGATCCGAACCTAGAATCGGAGTGTATTGGGTTGGCTTGTACCCGAAAAATAAGTGGTCTAGCTTGGGATAGCTAGAGTCGGAGTTTTCGACGTTTGTATTCGGGTTGAATACAAGATTAGTGGATTGGAATTCCCAAGTAGGAACTTGGGAGTGGATGTAGGTGCAAGGTTGGCATCGAACCACTATAAATCTTTTTGTTTGTGGTGTGCATAATTGCTTCTCTTTAACTCTTCATTATTTTTTTGCATTCTTGCTTTTGGCAATTAGTCTTGAATTAAGTTTATTCTCCTCATTCATTTAGCTATTGACGAATATTTTTCATAAGTCATTAGTTAAGGTTAAAATTTTTAGAAACCCAATTCACCCCCCCTCTTGGGTTGCATAGCTGGGCAACAAGTGGTATCAGAGCCCGGTGCTCTAGCCCTTCTTTGATCTAAACAATCAAAGAGCCAAAGATCTATGGCAACCCACATCGGTACTTCTCTAGCCGAGGGGAAATCCACCAACCGACCTCCACTTTTCAATGGGTCTAATTACACCTATTGGAAAGCTCGGATGAAAATATTTATACAAGCACTCGACATGATATGTGGAGTATCATAGTGAACGGTCCTCACACACCCACTAAAATTATAGATGGTGAGGAATCAACCAAACCCGAGAAAGAATGGGATGAGGTTGATAAGAAGATGGCCCAATTAAATGCTAAAGCAATGAATATTCTTTATTGTGCTCTTGATGCAAATGAATTTAATCGCATTTCTACTTACTCATCTGCTAAAGAAATATGGGATAGGTTAGAAGTAACCCATGAGGAAACCAATCAAGTAAAAGAGTCTAAAATAAACATGTTGTGCATAAATATGAATTGTTTAAAATGGAGCATGATGAGTCCATTACTGAAATATTTACTCGCTTTACTGATATTATTAATGGTTTAAAGAGTCTTGGTAAGTCCTATACTAACAGTGAGCTTGTAAGAAAGATTCTCAGGTCCTTACCAAGAACTTGAAAAGCCAAAGTGACTGCCATCCAAGAAGCCAAAGACTTGAACACTCTACCTCTAGAAGAGCTTCTTGGATCTTTGATGACTCATGAGCTAAGCATGAAGCAACATCAAGAGGAAGAAGTCAAAAAGAAAAGAACCATTGCCCTCAAATCCACAGCTCCACCAGATGAAGAAACTGATGACACTGAAGATGAAGAACAGGATGAAGAGATGGCACTCATCACCCGAAGATTCAAGAAATTTTTGAGAAAAAGAAAACAGGGGATGAGGAAGAGGCCATTCACAAAAGGGGAACAAAGCAAAGAAAAAGAGAAAGTCCAACCCCTTATCTGCTACGAGTGCAAGAAGCCGGGACACTTCAAATCCAAATGTCCACAACTGAAGAAAGGTCCCAAGAAGTTCAAGAAGAAGGCCATGATGGCCACATGGAGTGCGAGTGATGACTCAAGCTCCGATGAGGAAACCTCAACCGAACAAGCCAACCTGTGCCTTATGGCACACGAAAATGGGGTAATTTCTGAAACCCCTAGTGACTTTATATTTGAAGAATTACATGAAGCATTCTATGATTTAGTTGATGAATTAAAGAAACTAGGGATGAAGAACAAAGAGCTAAAATCGAAAAATCAATCTTTATTGAAACAAGCTGAAAACTTTTCAATTGAAAAATCCACCTTGCTTCAAGAAAATCAAAGCTTAAAGAATGAAATTGCCAAGCTGAAACCCATAGTAGAAAAGTTCACCTTGAGTTCAAATAAACTCAATATGATTCTTGATAATCAAAAAGCCGTATATGATAAGGCTGGACTTGGCTATAACCCCTTGAAGAAATAAAAATATCTGAAAAATATTTATGTAAACTCTTTAAGTAACAAGTCTACCAATATTACTTGTTTCAAATGTGGTAGAGTAGGACATAAGTCATACACTTGCTTCTTTAACAAATCTGCAAACTCAACTATAAAGAAAATATGGATTCCAAAAGGAACCATTATGACTAACCAAAAAGGACCCAAGAAAGCTTGGGTACCTAAAACAAAAACCTGACTTTTGCTTGCAGGTGTGTCTAGCATCCCAAGGAGGAAACAGAAAATGGTATCTTGACAGTGGATGCTCGAGACACATGACTGGTGATGAATCACAATTCATCACCCTTGATGCTAAGGATGGAGGGATGGTCACCTTTGGAGATAATGACAAAGGAAAGATCATCGGGATAGGTAACATTAGTATCACTCCCTCCAAATTCATTGAAAATGTATTGTTAGTTAATGGTTTAAAGCATAACTTACTTAGCATTAGTCAATTTTGTGATAAAGGATATAAAGTTGTTTTTGAATCGTCTGTGTGCATTGTAACTAGTCCTATTAATGATGGCATTAAATTTATTGGACATAGACATGATAATGTTTATATGGTAGATTTAAATGATTTAGCCAAAATAAACATGCAATGCCTAGTATCCTTGAATGCTAAAGTTAATGAGACTAGTTGGCTTTGGCATCGTAGACTTGCACACATTAGCATGCATTCTCTTTCAAAATTAATTAAGAAAGAATTAGTTCTTGATTTGCCAAAATTGAATTTTGAAAAGGATAGAATTTGTGATGCATGCCAATTAGGTAAACAAACAAGAGTTTCATTTAAATCCAAAAATATTGTTTCAACTTCTAGACCTTTAGAGCTTTTGCATATGGACTTATTTGGACCAACTAGAACCACTAGTCTAGGAGGAAAACGATATGGTTTTGTAATTATAGATGATTACTCTCGTTTTACTTGGGTTTTCTTTTTAGCACACAAAGATGAAACTTTTCATATTTTCACTAAATTTTACCGAAAAGTCACTAATGAAAAAGGATTTTCAATTCAAAATATTCGAAGTGATCATGGAACTGAATTTGAAAATCAAGACTTTGAAAACTTTTATGATGAAAATGGAATCGGCCATAACTTCTCTGCTCCTAGGACACCCCAACAAAATGGGGTAGTTGAAAGGAAAAACAGAACTTTAGAAGAAATGGCCCGTACCATGCTTTGTGAAAGCAACCTTCCAAGATATTTTTGGGCGGAAGCAATTAACACAGCATGTTACATTTTAAATCATGCTTTGATTAGACAAATTTTAAAGAAAACCCCTTATAAGCTTTGGAAAGAAAGAAAACCGAATATTGCATATTTTTATGTTTTTGGTTGCCGATGTTTTGTGTTAAATAATGGTAAAAAAAGATTTGGTAAATTTGATGCAAAATCAGATGAAGCAATCTTTCTTGGTTACTCCTCCACTAGTAAAGCTTTTAGAGTTTTTAACAAAAGAACTTTAGTAGTAGAGGAGTCCATACATGTTGTTTTTGATGAATCTAACGATCTTCCTTCAAGGAAGAATGAGGGTGTTGATGATGCAGATCCTCTAATAGAAGGAATAAAAGAGATCACTCTGAAAGATTCAACAACTCAAGAGGACGAGGAACAAGAAGACAAACAGGATGAGAGAGGTGAAGAAATTCAAGAACAACCTCAAGGTACAAATGACCTACCCAAAGAATGGAGGTATGTTCACAATCACCCTAAGGAGTTAATTATTGGTGATCCTATGCATGGGGTAAAAACTCATTCTTCACTTAGAGATGTATTTAATCATTGTGCTTTTGTATCTCATCATGAACCAAAAACTATTGAAGAAGCTGAAAATGATCATAATTGGATTAATGCAATGCAAGAGAAACTTAATCAATTTGAAAGAAATAATGTATGGACTTTAGTATCAAGACCTAAAAATTATTCAATAATTGGCACAAAATGGGTCTTTAGGAACAAATTAGATGAACATGAAAATGTAATAAGAAATAAAGCAAGATTGGTTGCTAAAGGTTATAATCAAGAAGAAGGAATTGATTTTGATGAGACCTTTGCACCTGTTGCTAGATTAGAAGCCATTAGACTTCTACTTGCATATGCTTGCTTTATAAAATTCAAATTATTTCAAATGGATGTCAAAAATGCATTTTTAAATGGATATATTGCTGAAGAAGTCTATGTAGAACAACCCCCAGGTTTTGAAAATCATGCTTTTCCTAATCATGTTTTTAAATTAAATAAAGCTTTATATGGATTAAAACAAGCACCTAGGGCTTGGTATGATAGGCTAAGCAAATTTTTACTAAATAATAGTTTTTCAAGAGGTAATGTAGATACAACCCTCTTTATTAAAAGAAATCAAAATGATATGTTAGTTATACAAATTTATGTTGATGACATTATTTTTAGGTCTACTAATGAGTCTCTTTGTCAAGACTTTGCTAAGCTCATGCAAGGGGAGTTCGAGATGAGCATGATGGGAGAACTCACCTTCTTCCTCGGACTCTAAATCAAACAAACAAAAGAAGGAATCTCTATCACCCAAAGCAAGTACACCAAGAAACTACTCAAAAGATTTGGAATGGAGAACTCCAAACCAATTGGCACACCCATGAGCCCCTCATGTAAGCTTGACAAGGATGAAGAAGGTAAATGTGTAGACTTAAAATACTATAGAGGTATGATTGGCTCTTTATTATATTTAACTGTAAGTAGGCCTGATATCATGTTTAGTGTTTGTTTGTGTGCTAGATATCAATCTAATCCTAAAGAGTCTCACTTGAATGCTGTTAAAAGAATCCTTAGATATCTAAATGGTACTCAAACTCTAGGATTATGGTACTCTAAAGACTCACTAATTGATTTATTAGGATATTCAGATGCTGATTTTGCTGGATGTAGATTAGATAGAAAAAGCACTAGTGGAACTTGCCAATTTCTTGGAGTTAACCTAATCTCCTGGTTTAGCAAGAAACAAAATTCGGTAGCACTGTCTACGGCTGAGGCCGAATACATTGCAGCCGGAAGTTGTTGTGCTCAAATCTTGTGGATTAAGCAACAACTCGAAGATTTTAGTATCAAACTTAATGAAACACCCATAAGATGCGACAACACAAGTGCCATAAATCTAACTAAAAATCCAATTCAACATTCAAGGTCTAAGCATATTGAAATAAGACATCATTTTATAAGAGAACATGTTCAAAACAAAAATATAACTCTTGAATATGTTTGCACTAAAAATCAATTAGCTGATATCTTTACAAAGGCCCTTAGTGAGGATAGATTCTGTGAAATTAGGAGAAATCTAGGAATTTTTGATCCTTATGCCTAAGTGTTTCTCCATTTTCAAGGAATCGATTTGAGATCAATTTTCATCATCTCTCTTGGTCCTAAAAGCTCAAGATTATCATTCTCACAACTTGTCATTGAGCAAAATTCCTTCTCCCAAAATTTTAAATTTTTTCGAAATTTATTCATATTTTTTCTGAATTTTTGTGATTCATGAGTCGACCCCCTAGGGTCAACCCTATGGCATACTTGTAATTTTTGGCCAACATCCCACGGGTTCATTCCTTTTTATCTTAAAACTTGTTCATGAGCCAACCCCCTATTCTCTTCATCTTCCTCCCTCCAAGACCCGTCATCCTCATCTTCTTTCTCTCCAAAACCAAGGATTTAGCCCAAGAGCATTCTCCCTTTTCCTCTCCACCTCAAATCACTCCTTGAGAAAGGAGATTTTCGCGTCTTTCTCCTTTGATTGAAGCGGTTGGAGCGTGCCCTAGCTTCCACCATTCTTCTCAAAATCGTCTCTTCTCTCCGCCAAAATCCCTTTCCATCCTCTTGTAACCCTCCTTCTACTCACCTTTTTGGTCTTCCGAGTCTCCCTGCCTGCTCTTATGGTGAGAATGGCTCCAAAGATGAAGCTTCCTCAAAGAAGAAAATCTGTCCGTGAGCTAGAAAAAAACATCCGCAGAAAAAGGCAAGCTGCTCAGACCTCCACTGCTCCCATTCCGGCTTCAGTATCTGCTCAAGGTCCCTCTCAGTCTCCCCTTAGCCCTAGCAAAATCCCTCTATCTGACAGAAAGGTAGAAACTGGCAAGAATGTGGATTTTAGATTCTTTGAAAAAGAAGGTTTCTCCTTTGGGACAAAGATAAAAAATTAGGGTTGGGGTTTTTACTGCTCTCTCAAGGAAGTTACATTTGTAGACTTGGTTAGAAAATTTTATCAAAATCTACACTATGGCAATGGAACAGTAACTTCTACTGTTAAGGGAGTTGATATATGCTTAGATCCTATTACTTTGGGAGAGATACTACATTTGCCCTGTGAGGGATATTCTTACATGGAACTTCCAGTGAAGGAAGAGGGGATCAGTGTAATTCTAGGAGGAACCTACTCGGGAAGTTTGAATAAATTGGAAGCCAAAATTTTGTCAATTGAAATGAGAATCCTACATCAATTAGTGACAAAGCTCTTCTTCCCTAGGAGTGGTAGGTATGACCTCCTTTCTGACAGAGATATTTGTATAATGTTTCATGTGATCACCCAAACCCCATTAAACCTCCCTGCTTTAATGATTGAGGCCATGAGAGAGACACTAAACAGATCCAAGGCACATCTGCCTTTTGGTATGGCTCTCACACTAGTTTTCAGGAGGTTTGGAGTCAGTTTTGAGGGGGAGGCATCTGCTAAGCTTTCTCACGCAGACACCATCAACCAACACACTCTGCACCGTATGGGATTCACTAAATCTGATGGTGGTTGGATCAAGGGTTCTGAGGAGAGAGCTGAGGACAGAGTAGAGGACAGAGCTGAAGAAGAAGGTCCCTCATCTCCTCTCCATGACTTCAGGGCAGCATCTCCAGATATCCAGTTTGTTTCAGATCCAGAGGCTGGCCCTTCAGAGTTCATCAGGAGGTACACACCAGTTCAGCAGCCAGTCAGCAGTGCACCTTCTTCAGAGTTCAGATTGGCTGATGATCAGATTGAGCAGATTTCTCAGCGTGTGGCTTCCTTGCTTTCTCGTCAGTGGAGCACTTCTGCATTTGCACCGGGATCCACATCATTAGATTCTTCTGATCAGACCTTGATCCCCCATATCTCCACTGTATTTCAGTTGATCACAGATCAGTCTATTCGGATTCAGCAGCTCGAGGATTGCATTTTGAGACTGACTGGGAGAGTTCTTGACTTGCAGGGGCAAGTCTTAGCTTTGGCCCATCCTCAGCCACAGGAGAGCACTATTGAGGTCACAGACCTTACTGCAGAGGCTGGCTGGCTCAGAGGTGCTTTGGAGGGTAGTTATGAGTTATTGAGGAGAGAGATCAGAGGCTCGAGTGAGCATGCATCTACTCAGTTCACTGCTCTGCTTCAGTCTGTTTCGAGAGCACTGAACGTTCTTGATTCCATTAGACTCACTCTTTCAGTCCAGTCTTTGGCCTCTCAACGTTCTCAGCCTCCTAGTTCATCTCGCTCACCTGCTCGTGCCAGCACCTTCACTCGTGGCAGAGGCAGACGGGGTAGAGGATGTGCTCTTGGTCGTGATCCATCATCTCCCCACCCTATCTCTGATGACTCCGATCCATCTAGTCATGAGCTTTACTAGATCCTAAGTGTTAGTCATATCTGTTGTTCTTTCTAGGATCTATCTTTTGGGCCATGTAATGATATTAACTGGTTGACTTTTATGGAATATGTATTGAAACAACTATGGTTTTAATCATCTTTTAATTATATATCTACTCTTTGTAATGATGTCAATCATGTCTTGATTATATATCTTCTCTTTGTTGATAATTCATATCTATGGTAATCTATGGCTTATTTTGGTTAATGATTGCTGTATTCAGGGGGAGCAAACATTAATGATTAGCACAAGAAGTTTGAAGAAACACTAAAGAGAAAACGTATTCAGAAAAAGAGGGGGAGTTAACAATGTTTGATGATGTCAAAAAGGGGGAGAAATTAAAGAAAAAGAAACATATCAAAAGCAAAATTATAAATTATTAAAAGACTTGAAAATAAAATGAATGAATTAGGAAGAAATTAAAGAACAATATCAAAAGTAAAATTATTAAATGACTTAAAAATATAATGAGTAAATTGCTAAGTACAATGCAAATGAGCAACCTTTAAAATTATTTCTTAGACATGCTCTGATATGCTTTAAAATTAGACTTGCTCTGATACATCTTAAAATTTGACATGCTCTGATATACTTTACAAATTAATTCTTAGACATGCATTGGTACACTTAATTATTTTTGCTCTGATACTAAAACTAAATAATCAAATGAGAATGAGCAAATTTTCAAGATACAACTTGCTCTGATAACAAAAATAAATTTTCTACTCTAATACCAAAATCACATAATCAAATGAGCAAATTTTCAAATCATTAAGCAATGGGCAAACTATTTATGCAAATGAGCACTTGTATCACATACCAAAAGAATCAATCTTCTTCTCAAGCAATGCACTTATAAGTTGGTAATAAATCTTCTTTTTATCTTCAAACTACTTATAATGCATTCTTTTGAAATTCATGATTCACATAGATACTTTTGTTCAAGTGTTTTGTCATCATCAAAAAGGGGGAGATTGTTGCTCCTTAGATTGATTTTGATGATTACAAAATAGTTGAAGGGGTACTAATAATTTTCATTTGAAAAAGACCTATTGCTCTTCAGGGGCAAAATCATAATTTTATCAAAACCCTGATTTGAAAGTATCAAATGATAGAACAAAAGATTTGTGATCCTTTGGCAAAAATTTTATTGTTTTTGGACTTGTATTTTGAAAGTTATGCATGTTTGAAATTCATGAGTCGACCCATGAGTCAACTCATGGCACATGAGCTGTTTGGCACGCAGATTTTTTGGCTTGGCACAACCTGTGAGTCGACCCCCAAGGCATGAGTCGACCCCCAAGGCATGAGTCGACCCATGAGTCGACCCCTACAGTTTTTAGGCCAAAAATCACAGAACCTTGTTTTCTGGTATTTTTCCACAGAGGTTGACCCATGAGTCGACCCCCAGGCATGAGTCGACCCATGAGTCGACCCCTGTGACGGGATTTCTCCGCAATGGCTAGTTTTTAACCCGTTTTAAGTGCTTTTAATGCTCATTTAATGTGGTCTAATGGCTCTTTTTCAGCCTAGAATATTTTTCTCTATTTCTTAAAGCTATAAAAGGATCCAAAAGGTGGGAAACAAGTAAGAGATTGGAAGAGTTAAGAAGAGCATTCAAGAGAGCATTCAAGAGCATTCAAAAGAGAGATTTTGAAAAAGGGTTTTTCAAGCCAACTTTTCAGCCCTAATCAAGAGTTTATTCAAAGCTTTGAAGAAGCCTTAAACCAAGCTCACCAACTCCTCAAGTGCACATTCAAGTCTCCGACCACTTTGAGGAAATCCAAAAAGGGTCTTCTTCTCCTGAGTAAAGTGTATTCAAAGTTATATTCGCTCATTAAAGGAGCTTTCTTTGTACTTATTTGTGCTATAAATTATTTTACTCAGTTTGAGTGATTGTTTTTGTTTTGGAGGGGTTCCAAAATAAGGGAAGGTTGATCCGAACATAGAATCAGAGTGTATTGGGTTGGCTTGTACCCGAAAAACAAGTGGTCTAGCTTGGGATAGCTAGAGTCAGAGTTTTCGACGTTTGTATTCGGGTTGAATACAAGATTAGTGGATTGGAATTCCCAAGTAGGAGCTTGGGGAGTGGATGTAGGTGCAAGGTTGGCACCGAACCACTATAAATTCTTTTGTTTGTAGTGTGCATAATTGCTTCTCTTTAACTCTTCATTATTTCCTTGCATTCTTGCTTTTGGCAATTAGTCTTGAATTAAGTTTATTCTCTTCATTCATTTAGCTATTGACGAACATTTTTCATAAGTCATTAGTTAAGCTTAAAATTTTTAGAAACTCAATTCACCCCCCCTCTTGGGTTGCATAGCTGGGCAACACTGTTAATATCAGAATAACTTGGTAGAGAATATTAAGTAATTTTTTAAAATTAAGAATGATTTCTAGGTTTGTGAGCCAGTCTATATAATTGGTTTCATTTAAATGGTTGATATCTAGGATTCGAGCAAGAGAGTTCGAAGCTAACACAATAAACAACAGAGAGCAAAGATTCTGTTCGTGCAAAAATCCACCGGCATCGGAGAAGCTGGAGTTGAGGGAGTCGCGGTCGCCATCGGGACCTGCAAAGAAAGTCTAAATCGGAGTTGGGGGTGCTCCGGTAAGACCCTCCGATGCTCAAGTCAGTTCACTGCCTCAACAAGAATGGAGTGCTCGTACGAAAATTTTAGCAGAGTTTTGAGATAGAGATTAAAGCTTAGAGAATAACGTATCTGGGGGTCCCCTTTTTATAGGCGGAGGGTGTAACAGATTGACAGCGACATCTGTAATCGCCTGGTAGTGGGCCGTTCGGGGCGATGAGGAGTTTGTTATGGAGAGTAGTGGAGTGGAGTCATGGCCATCACTGTGGCCTGCCACGTGGAGCCTGTTGTGGAGAGTGGAGTGATGTCCGTTGTCGTGACTTGTCAGAGCATGATGGAGCCGCGTGGGATCCGTTACAGGAAGTGGAGCAGAGTCGTGGCCATTACTGTGGCCTGCCAGGGAGTCCAGGCCCATCGATCGAAGCTCGGTTGGGGTGTCTGATGGAGAGGGGTAGCTCTCCATCTAAGAAGAGCTCGGATGTTGCTGGTGAGCCTTCTATCGTTGGGTGCCTTGGGTGCTAGTACTGCAGGCGAAGATCATCTGCTGTAGAAGCTCGGTCAGGGGCTTTCTGTGGGCAAAGTTCGGTTTCATGCAGAATCCGACAGAAGGTCGACCGGCAGTGGATGTTGGATGGCGTTGGAGAGGTTCACCCACTGGAGGGGTCTGACTGCTGGAGTCCGTGTGTCATGGAAGTTCGTTCGAAATCTGTCTGCTACAGAACTTTGATCGGAGTCTGGTTCCCGTAGAAGTCTGAATGGGGATTATTTGTTGAGGAAGCTCGGTCGAAGCCTGCCTGCAATAGAGGTTCAGAAAGAATTCATTCACAATAGAAGTTCAGGTGGAGGCTTACAGTAAAAATCCGACGTGGACCGCTCGTAGTAGAAATTCGGAGTAGATCGCTTGCAGTAGAAGCTTGGAGTAGATCGCTTGCAGTAGAAGCTCGGAGTAGATCGCTTGTGGTGGGGGCTCAGAGCCCGGCTCTTGTAAGAATTCGGATGAGGCCTACCTGCAATAGGAGCTCAGGGCTGAAGTCCGGCTCCCATAGGAGCTCGGACGAAGTCTACCTGCAGTAGGAGTTCGGGAAAGAAGTCCGGCTCCCGTAGGAGCTCGGATGAAATCTAGAAGGCGGTCGATCATCGTAGAAACTCAGATGGAGTCCGTCCGTCATGGAGATCTGCTGTTGGGAAAGTTTGGCCACTGACGAACTGACGAAGTTCTGGAAGAAATTTGGATTGGAGTCGATCGAATCCTGTTGGAAAAGATTTGGAAGAGGTCCAGAGAACGGTTGACCCTTGTAGGAGGTCGGTCGATAGTAGAATCCAGAGAACACTTGGGGCAGCCAGATAGACGATCGAAGAAGCTTATCGCTGGAGAAGCTCGGGAGATGCGGCAGGAGTTCGTTCGTCGGGGAAATCTGGTCGACACTTGTGGAAGAAGCTGTGGGAGTTTATCCGTCAGCAAAACTTGGGAACATTGCGGAAGCTTGACTGCCAGAGAAGTTCGGAAAGATGTCACCCAAGGTCGGACGTCGGTAGAGTCCCGGGAGGGTCACTCCTGATACGAACTTCGATTGGGGGGTATTTTATACCCAACACCAGTCCCCCTACTTTCGAGTTCGAGTTTCGAATGAAGGAAGTATAGAAAAATTTTCACAACCGAAGTTGCTCCCTTGAATCCTGTGCGCGATCGCCCTCAGATATCTTGGCATTTAATGCACGCGTGTCGGAGTCTTTTCAAGTCGGGGTGATCCGAATAGACTTTTCAGAATTTCTGCTAGAGCATTACTCTAGGTACGGTGCAATGATGGCTCTGCCAGCTATCAGTCATTTTTAGCCACCTACTGTGGCGAGTGGTACACGTGGCGAATACGGGTCGGCCTGGGGAGATCCGCAATCATTATTACGTCGGATTCCAGGGTCTATTTAAACCCGCCCTTCTTCCCCCGAGAGTTTCATTCTGCCTGAAAGTCCTGTTGGTGCCCATCTTCTTTCTGAGGGCTCTGACCTTCTTCGGCGTCCATTTTGGCCCTAGGTGTTCTTCGAGTCATCCCTGTCCCTGCATCTCTACATCCTTCGGAGCAACTTAGGTTAGTTCCAGAACTTTTGTTCCTTCTCTTGTCATTTAGGTGTTCCTTCTTCTTCATTTTTCTTCTGCCGCATTCCACCTGTTTAGTTTCCCACGAACCTTTCGTCTCTTATTTCTCCCAATTTTTTTGGGATTTTTAGAGTTTTTGCTTGAAATGTCTTCTAGCACCTCCGCCTCTAGCGGTTCCAGGAGTTCGTCTACCTCAGTCTCTTAGAACCCTCATACCGTAGATGAACCCATAACTAGGGTTGGACCTCATCCGATTTTTGTATCGGATGCCATTTCTTGTTCTCTGACTTCGGACGAACTCCTACTGATAAGGGTTCAGTATGGAGTTCCTCCGGAGTACGATCTGGAGCTTCCTGGTCCAGCCGACCAGGCTAGCACCCCCCCACCTGGCCGTTTCTGTCTGTACTAGGAGGCCTTCCGTGCTGGACTTCGGCTCTCGCTTTCGTCCTTCGTCATCACTCTTTTTTATTTTCTAGATATTTCTTTAGCTTCAGTCGCACCGAACTCTTTTAGGTCTTTGATAGGGTTCTTCTCCCTTTACCACATAGTCAAAGTTCAGCCATCCCTTCCTTTGTTTAGGTATTTTTACACCTTCAAGCGCCACCCCTCGGCAAAAGACTGGTGGTACTTCTCCCCTCAGTTCAGTAAGAAGGGGTTGCTGAAAGGTACTCCCTCTTCTATCCATAACTGGAAGGAGAAGTACCTCTATGTCCAATGTCCGACCTTGAGGCTGGGATTGCCCCCTTGGGGCTCCCTGAGGGACTCCATCCATCGGGCTCCTAGCCTGGGGGAGGACAACCTTCAAGCCACCCAGAAACTCCTTAGTTATCCAACTCCTTCCCTTTCCAACCTTCTGAAGGAGCAATTCCTGTTCAACATCGGCCTGAGTCTCCTGGATCCTGCGAGTATTCCATGTTTCCTTTTCTTTTTCCTTTCTTCTTCTCTTCTTCTTCTCTTCTTCTTCTTCTTTTTTTTTTTTTGACCATGCGTCACCTCTTCCTTTTTTCACTTCGTTACTGATCTCTTTTCTCTCTCTTTTTTTTTTCTTCTTTTTTTTTTTTTAGGAATGGACGTCGAAGCAGCACGGATGCTTGTCAGGGGCCTCAAGGTTCACAAAAGAAAAGGCACCGCGGTCTCCGGGTCGGCAAAGAAGGCCAGAACGGAGGAGACGAGCTCGGCCATGCCTGCCCAGGCAGCCCTCACTGTCGATGTTCCTTCAGACGTCGAGCCCCCAGTTCCCCGAGCCTCTTCGAGGAGTTCCCCCATCGAGGCTCCCGCTCCGGGGGCCCACTCCGAGGAGGCACCAGGGGTTGAAAGGGGGAGGAGAAAGAAGACTGTGGCTCGCAGGGTCAGCTCACCGAGCTGCCATCAAAGAATCCCACGGCTCTGAGGAAGAGCCGGTGGAGAATCCCTTTAATGACAGGGACCTGATAAAGTGACTAGTCGACGGGTGCATCTTGCCCAAAGTCTCCAGAGGATCGTTCACGCCGATCCCAAACAGCGGGTTTGGGACTCCCTGGGGTCCTTTCTCGAGGTAAGCAGATTCACTTTCCTCCTTCCCCTCACTCCTTCATTCAATTAACTTTTTGGCTTTAATTCTGGCCTTCTGACTGCCCTTATAGATCGGGCACTAGCTTCTCGCCAACATCGAGGTGATGAACAAGGCGAGGAGGGATGCTATCCAAGTGGAGGAAGGTTGTCGGACCGAGGCCGTCCGCCTCAAGAAAAAGGCTACCGAGGTAGCCAGCCTCCAAGAGGCACTTGAGAAAGAAAAGCAGGCCTCGGAGGAGATGGTGAGGAAGGTGGAGGCAGAGGTCGCAAATTTGACGGAGCAGATTCCGGCCCTGATCTCGAAGGCCAAGCGGTGGAGGAGTTCAAGGCCTCCATCGAAATGAGGGACCTAAACGTCAAGTTCGGCCAAGATGCATTCATCAAAGGATTCGAGCTCTGCCAAGAGAAGATGGTCAAGAAATTTCTCGAGCTCGACTTCAGCTTCTTGGATGAGGCGTCTGAAGATGAGGTCGGGCCCTCTCCAACTGCCGCTGCCACCGCAGCCCCCCTTCCAAGAACACCGAGCTCCCCAACTCCTGCTTCAGAGGTCTGAGACCTTTGACTTTGTATTTTTTTTTCACTATAATTTTTCCTTTTCCTTTTGTCTTTAAGAAACATTCAATCAATAAAATTGGGCTCCTCCTTATGGGGGACTTCTCTTCTCTTTTCTTTTTTCTTTCTGTAATGAGCCACGCCTTGATGCTTTTGTCTTCCGATGGTAGTGTCCTGCTGAAGCGCTTTTCTTGCCATAAGGAGTTCCGTTGAAGTCCATGATCCGACATCTGAGGAAGGAAGTTTGTCATTTAACAAAAAAGTCAAAGGAGATAGAGGACGAACTTCGCAGGCTGAGGGAGAGCCACTCAGAGGCTAGTGCGGAGGCCACCCACTTCCGGAACCTCCACGTGAAAGGGATCATGGATTACAACCGAAGGAAGGCAAACTTTAAGAAGGAGCTCGAGGAACATAAGAAGCACGCCAGCGATCGATCCTGAGCTCAGGCTTCCGGGAAGCTCGTCCTGGCTTTCGACTTGGGCCGACCATGATCGAGAATGGTCGAAGAAGTTCTCCGACCTTCAGCAACAGCTCCAGGATGTCGAGTCGAACTACAATGCATACCGGGCTGGCTGGTGCAAGCAGGTGGATGACTACAGGAGGAAGCTCAGGATGGCGACCGACGAGGTTGCCCACCTTCAAAGGCAGTTACTTGAAGGAGCCCAGTTCATCCCTGTTCGGGACCCCGATGAACTCCGATCCCTGAGAGGAACCATAGAAGAGCTATCCGTCACCCTTGGTGAGGGGAGGACCAAGCTGCAGCAGTTGAAGATCCAGCTGGCATACGAGTAGCAGGCGGTCAAGGATGTGGAGGCAGAGTCCGAGGTCCTGAGAAAAAGGCTCCGAGAGGTGGAGAACGAAAGCCAACGGTTTCATCGGATGTATCTGGAGATGCTGATAAGGAAGAAAGAATTGGAAGAAGAAGTCAAAAGCTTAAGGCACTCCCTGATGAGGGTCAAAACTGAAAGTTCGAAGTCGAAAGAGGCCGAGCTCCCTTAGGGCTCTTTTTGCCTTCCGTCCTTCTATATGTCCTCTTTTTCTGTTCTTGTCATTTTTCTTTTTTGGCCTTCGGGGCTCTGTAAAGTATATTTTGCTAATGAAATGAAAAGAAAATTTTTCATTACCTTATTCATTCTTGTATTAGGTCATCGTTACCAAATTTTTTTTGTCTTTTGACTTGTTCAACATCGACATCGTTTGAAGGTTCCTAGCCGTTGTCGTGTTGATTTGCCTTTTCATTCATGACCGTAGGTCTCTCTTTCTCTTTCTTCTTCTTCTTCTTTTTTTTTTTTGGGCCATTTGAGTTGCCTTGAGGAAGTCGATCTGTCCTTGGCCTGTGTTGAGTTCCCTCTTAGAGACTGAGGGTTTTTTAATGGGGGGGCTCCTTCTTCATTGAGGCGAGGTGCTTTGTGTCTTTGATAAAGTTTGGCTTCCATTTTTCACTGGTGTAGTCCGTCACTTTTCCTTCGCATCTCTCTCCTCTTTTTAAGTAATGGTTCTCCCCAACTCTTTACGGGGTCGCAGGAGCGTAGAGGGGCCATCGAGAAGGTTCTCTTTTTCTTATCAGGTCTTGAACGACCGGATCTTAGTTGGCATCAGGATGAGGTTCTCCTCCTATTCCTGATGTAGTCGATTTCAGCTCAGGTTAGGACGAGGTTCTCCTCCTATTTCTAACAGGGCTGTGGGGGCACATATGGGCATTGCAGGGCCTCTCCCTCCATCCGGTCTAAAAGTAACTGGGCCTTCGACTTTGCTCATGTTAGGGCGAGGTTCTCCTCCTGTCCCTAACATGACTGTGGGGGCGCATGAGGGCATTGTAGGGCCTCTCCCCCCATCCGGTCTAAGGAGAGCGGGCCTTCGACTTTGCTCATGTTAGGGCGAGATTTTCTCCTGTCCCTAACATGGCTGTGAGGGCACATAAGGGCATTGTAGGGCCTCTCCCCCCATCCGATCTAAGGAGAATCGGGCCTTCGACTTTGCTCATGTTAGGGTGAGGTTCTCCTCCTGTCCCTAACATGGCTGTGGGGGCACATAAGGGCGTTGTAGGGCCTCTCCCCCCATCCGATCTAAGGAGAATCGGGCCTTCGACTTTGCTCATGTTAGGGCGAGGTTCACCTCCTGTCCCTAACATGGCTGTGGGGGCACATAAGGGCGTTATATGGGCCTCTCCCCCCGTCCGATCTTAAAATAACCGGACTTCCAACTTTGCTCATGCTAGGATGAGGTTCTCGTCCTGTTCCTAACATGGCTTTATTTTTGTTGTCTGAAGGGGTTATCCCCTGTCGTTATGAGTCCATGCCGAAAGGGAAAGATATGCAAGTCTGAAAGGAATCTTGATTTAAAGTAAAGTCGTTAGTAATACATTTATAGGTTTTTCAAATTCTATGGTCGTAGAAGGTCTGCACCCCGTCAAGGTCCTCTAGAGATGGAGTTGATGATCTCGATTGGAGGCCGATCTCCGAGCTGCTCTTCCCTCCTCGACGGCTCAGGTTGCGGCAGGGCCCTTGGCCGATCCTCTTTACCCTCGGGCCGACGTCGAATGAACCTGTCGAGCTGACCTCGTCTGATAAGCTCCTCGATCTTGTCTCGAAGTTGAATGCATTCCTCTATGTCGTGGCCATGGTCGTGATGGTAGAGGCAGAATTTGTTAGGATTATGCTTCCCGGGGTGTGTGCGCATCCTTTCCAGCCTTGGGAGCTGCTCCCTGACCTCCATCAGCACCTGGATTTTCGATGCATTGAGGGGGGCATAGCTGCAAAATCTTCCTGGGGGAGAGCCCCACCGAACTCTGTGGTCCGGGCTTCTCTGCCTGTGAGCTCGAGGAGGAGTCTGGGCACACTTGTTCCTGGGAGGAGTCCGAGAACGTGGTCGAGCTTCACTCGGCCCTCTTTCAACTGCGGGCCTGCTAGAGTCGTCCGCCTACCACTCCTTCGCGGCCTCCTCATCCTTCAGCTTGAAGGCTTCCTTCACTCGGGCATATCCTTCGGCCCGAGCCAACAGATCGGCAAAGTCTCTGGGATACTTCTTTTTCAGGGAGAAGAGGAGGTCATTCTTTTGAAGGCTGCTCTTTAAGGTGGCCATTGCAACCGATTGGTCCAGGTTTCGGACCTCCAAGGTGGCGGCATTGAAGCGGTTGACGTAAGCTCGGATGGATTCTCCCTCTTTTTGCTTGATGTTAATGAGGGACTCCGAACCTCGTCGGGGATGCTGGCTGCTGACAAAATGAGCCACGAACTGGTGACTCATCTGGTCAAAGGAGAAGATTGTACCCGACTTCAATGTCGAGTACCAGTTTCTTGCTGCTCCCTTCAAGGTAACGGGAAAGCTCGACACAAGATGGCGTCTGGCGCGCCATGGAGCAGCATCATGGTTCGAAAGGCCTCCAGGTGGTCGACCAGATCCGAGGTCCCGTCGTAGCTCTCGAATTGGGGGAGCTTAAAGTTCGGCGGGATTGATTCCTGCATGATCATTTGAGAGAAAGGAGGGTCAGTACAGATGTCCTCACCATAAGCAGTGGGAGCACGATGGAGCTCTTCGATTCACCGGTTCATCTCCTGGAATCTCTGATCCAGGAGGTCCTCTTGATTGTGGGCCTCGAGGGTCTTCTGGTAGAGTAGAGGCAGGGACTCTCTGGGGGTTGAATCATGATCGGACGGAGGACTCTCTGCCTTCTGTTATTCTTTTCTGGGAAAGATAGGGCAGCTGGCCCATGTGGCCTGCCCGATCGTCGGATTCTAGAACTCCGATGATGCTCTTTCCAGCTGCACCGATGCCTGCAGCTGCTGCGACTGCTGTTGCATGGCCTGTACTGCTTCGGTGAGGCCCCTGACCTGTTGAACCAGCAGGTCAAACTGCTCCATGCCGACTGCCGTCGTCGGAGGAAGAGGAGCCTGGGAAATCGGAGATGAGGTCGGGGCTTGCGGAGCTCGCTGAGATCTGGCCGTGGAGGCCGTTGACTGCCTGGTGGATGCCCTTCGAGGAGGCATTAGCTGGAGATCAGGCAGGCAACCGGAGGAGGAGATGTCAGAGGAGATGAACGGAGGTGGTCCCATTGAGCGCTCCTTTAAGAACAAGGGTACTGTGAAGACACAGTGCCCTTCCTCTAGCACCAATCCTGTTGGTGCAAAAATCCGCCAGCATCGGAGAAGCTGGAGTCGAGGGAGTCACGGTCACCGCTAGGACCTGCGAAGAAAGTCTAAACCAGAGTTGGGGGTGCTCCGGCAAGACCCTCCGATGCTCAAGTCAGTTCTCTGCCTCAACAAGAATGGAGTGCTCGAACAAAAATTTTAGCAGAGTTTTGAGATAAAGATTAGAGCTTAGAGAATAACATATCTGGGGGTCCCCTTTTTATAGGCGGAGGGTGTAACAGATTGACAACGACGTCTGTAACCACCTGGTAGTAGACCGTTCGGGGCCATGAGGAGTTTGTTACGGAGAGTAGTGGAGTGGAGTCGTGGCCATCACTGTGGCCTGCCACGTGGAGCCTGTTGTGGAGAGTGGAGTGATATCTGTTGTCGTGACTTGCCAGAGCATGATGGAGCCGCATGGGATCCATTACAGGAAGTGGAGCAGAGTCGTGGCCATTACTGTGGCCTGCCAGGGAGTCCAGGCCCGTCGATCGAAGCTCGGTTGGGGTGTCTGATGGAGAGGGATAGCTCTCCATCTAAGAGGAGCTCGGATGTTGCTGGCGAGCCTTCTACCGTTGAGTGCCTTGGGCGCTAATACTGCAGGCGAAGATCATCTGCTGTAGAAGCTCGGTCAGGGGCTTTCTATGGGCGAAGTTCGGTTTCATGCAGAATCTAGTAGAAGGTCGACCGACAGTGGATGTCGGATGGCGCTGGAGAGGTTCACCCACTGGAGGGGTCCGGCTTCTGGAGCTCGTGTGTCGTTGGAGTTTGTCCGAAATCTATCCGCTACAGAAGTTCGGTCGGAGTCTGGTTCCTATAGAAGTCCAGATGGGGATCATTTGTTGAGGAAGCTCGACCGAAGCCTGCCTGCAATAGAGGTTCGAAAGGAATTCGTTCACAATAGAAGTTCAGGTGGAGGCTTACAGTAGAAATCCGACGTGGACCACTCGTAGTAGAAATTCAAAGTAGATCGCTTGTAGTGGTAGCTCGGAGTAGATCACTTGTAGTAGAAGCTCGGAGTAGATCACTTGTGGTGGGGGCTCGGAGCCCGGCCCTTGTAAGAATTCGGATGAGGTCTACCTGCAATAGGAGCTCAGGGCTGAAGTTCGACTCCCGTAGGAGCTCGGACGAAGTCTACCTGCAGTAGGAGTTTGGGGAAGAAGTCAGGCTCCCATAGGAGATCGGATGAAATCTAGAAGGCGGTCAACCGTCACAGAACTCGGATGGAGTTCGGTCATCGTGGAGATCTGCTGTTGGGAAAGTTCGGCCACTGACGAACTAACGAAGTTCTGGAAGAAATTTGGATTGGAGTCAATCGAATCCTGTTGGAAAAGATCTAGAAGAAGTCCGGAGAACGGTTGACCCTTGTAGGAGGTCGGTCGATAGTAAAATTTAGAGAGCACTTGGGGCAGCCTGATAGATGATCGAAGAAGCAAATCGTTGGAGAAGCCGGGAGATGCGGCAGGAGTTCGTCCGTCGGGGGAATCCGGTCGACACTTATGGAAGAAGCTGTGGGAGTTTATCCGTCGACAGAATTTGGAAACATTGCGGAAGCTCGGCCGTCGGAGAGGTTCGGAAAGATGTCGCCCAAGGTCGGACGTTGGTAGAGTCCCGGGAGGGTCACTCCTGATATGAACTTTGGCTGGGAGGTATTTTATACCCAACAGATTCTATTTTGATGTTTGTACTTATTTTATAATTTGCTTTAGAAACTTTTAGATGCAAAAAGTTTCTCACAATTTTATCAGATCTCCCACACTCTTCGGGTGGAAAAACAAAAATCTCTAATGCGACAATTGAGTTTTTAGTGGGTGCTGTAGTTCCATGATACTATGCACCTCACCTAACAGTTATTGATAATACGCACATCGATGCATGAATGACTCTTTGCCTAGATACTTCTCTAAGTATATTGCAGTGATTTAGTCTCTAAGTCATATGGGCTCACCTAATAATTATTGCCCACACTCCTTCGTTAAGTGAGACCCACCGTTCATAAGCAGATGCAAAGCCGTCATTGAGTCCCTCACCTAACAGTTATTGGGTATAACTCTATCTTTATCTTGAAGCAACTCGTTGCTAATAAAGTGGTTGCATGTTCCCAATGCAACTAAACCACTATGACCAACCGTGAACAATCAACATCGGTAGCATGCCCGTACATCTACAATAATGGAAGACCATTGGACTTAATATTTATCGAGAAATTTTGGATTTAGATCTCATCAATCAATCATCACATGACTGATCTAATTGGCATGGGCTAAATCAAATCACCAAGCAACCATATTTAAGACTCAATCTTTCAAATTGGCTAGGTAAGTAGAGATTAGTGGGGGTCCCCCATTGCTTCCTTAGCATCAATAAATTGACCAGATCAGTGAATGAAACTAATTAAATAACTACCTTTCGATTACTTGCCTTAAACACTAATTGGTTAATTGGTTCGAATAGATTAGCTTAGGTGAATCAGATTCGAGCCATAGAGTCAAATTAGGTCCTTAGGTTAATTGATTCTACATATAGGTGTCAATCGATTCGATCAACAATATTTGTATAATCTTAAGTTCTATTAACCTAATCCTAATCAATACTTGACTCAGTTCAATCAACTATCAAATTGATTTAGATCCATTATGATCAAATCAAAAATTCTAGATGTAATCCAATTAGATGACCTAATTTGATCTACCCATAACCAATTCTTCATGCACAAATACTAATTTTAGATCTTAAATCTAAATTTTTAGATCTAAATTTTTTATATGAAAAGTATGTTTTGATCTCAAAATAATTTTTAGATCATACATACAAACATATATCAAATACATGAATAAAGTTTAGATCATAGAAACTGATTTCAGCCCTAAATATACTTTTATATATCATATATACGAATTAAAATAGATCTCAAAACTCTTTTCAGATCTAAACAATAAAATATATATCACATATATGATAAAAAATTAGATCTAAAAATTTATTTTAATAAAAAAATTTAATATCATTCTAGGACGACCATACAGCATAACAAATTATGCTGAAACAACCTTATATCAGAAAGACATCAAAAACTTTTAGATCTAAAATTTTTCTCTACAAATATTAGATCTAAATCCTAATCTCATGCATATGACATGGCTCTAATATCACTATTGAAACTTCATGATTTCATATATGCAAAAATTTTGAAAGAAGTATGTAGTAAAAATTTTAAAATTTAGATTAAATCTAATTTAATCTAAGCATGTATAAGATCAAATCTTAAAACTATAAAATAGATCTACATATGTGAGATAGGATTCAAATATATAAATCAAATAGAAAAAAATAAATAGAGAATATCTAATCTTCATACCTTGGCATGGGTCGATATACACTGCGAACTGATAATCATGGATGTCATCTGAAAGTCCCTTAAAACCGCACAAGTGTCCAACCTCTATAGGTATCCACACGAGACTTCGATCTGATCAGAAGCTTCTTAATCTCATCGAGGTGCTAGCTCTCTTATAGAGATCGCATCTTGATGGTTGAAAATTTTTCTTTTCTCTCAAGACACTCTTAAAGAAAAAGAAAAGAATAAGAGGATGATGATCTCTACGCTAGAGATCATGAGAAGAACACTTTCTTCTCTTTTCTTTCTAAAATCCATGCACCAAATCTCTATGCTAGAGATGTAAGAACATATGTCCAACTCTTGGACAAAGAGGAGAGAAAATTCCATGTCCAAACTTGAATAAAACAAAAAGAGAAGAGATCTTAACAACCAACCTTTGCTTGTTGGTAAGAAAGAAAGGATAGAAGTCATAACCAACCTCACACCCTCCCTTCATGCCATGCCTTATTTCTCCCTTGAATTTTCATGCACGCCTTCTCCTCTTTTTGGCATCCAAAACTGATCCATATCAGCCCTTATTACCACCCCATATAATCTTATGTTTAAATAAGAATTGGAGATAAGGTTTTAGGTTAGAGATAAGAGTCCAACCATCCTAGGACTCTTGATTTTTGATGCCGCCACATCCTTTTCTTATTTGCACCCACAAAGCTCACAGAGAATAGGAGATAGCATGAATTCCTTTCAGGCTACAAACCTCACACAAAAGAGGAAAAATAGGTGCAAATTTAAAGGTGGGTGTGGGGCTTCCTTATGGCGCATGGAAAGGGAGAGTCCTAACTGTTGGAACCAGATCTAGGATTTCAGGGTTAGATCTTGAAACTTTTTCAAGATCATACAGCGGAAGACTAAAATAAATCAAAATTTATTTTTTAAAACCAGAGAATCCCTAGATCTAAGATCCTATTACATGATTATTACATAGCATTAAATCAGAAATTAAAATATATAAATATAGCGTGAACTACATGTTGATCATATCAACATGTTTCTATACCACATCTAATGTATGTATTAAACAATAGATCAGATCTATTACCTTGCAAGTTAGATACTCTAACCTCGCTGATCCGGGATTAAGGATGATGTTGCAAGCCACACACGCATCCGGCCTCTAGGAGTCATCCACACGAGCCCACGAATCTCTATCAGAAGTCCTGCTTCAGGAAATCAGCACAGTATGCTAGTACTGCGCTGATCCTTCTTTGATGGTTGATCAGGTGCCTCCTTCTTGATTTGGACTCTTCCAAAGATGAAAAGTAGAAGGAGGAGTTTTAGATCTGAGATGCTCTCAGGAAACTCAAGATGGAGGGAGGAAAGATATGAAAACAAAAACCCTAGAAGAAGACCCTCTTCTTCTTCACGTTTTTCTCTCTAGATACCCTAACTTGCATCTTTTATATCTCCACGACCCAAAGGTATTTCTCTCTGATTTTTGGATGGCCCAAAGGACTCTCAAATATCTATCTTCTCAAAATTTCACGAAGAAACTCGTTTCATACAGAGAGATATGATAGAGTCCTTGTCTAGGTCAAATACCTAGTCAAGGCTTATCCAAACATGACAAGTTAAGGGGCGCCCAACTCTTGAGCACCTCCTCCATATTTTCGTGCATGGATCACTAGCAAAGGGTGCACAATATATACCCTAAAAGCCACAAAAATTTCAAAAGAATTTGGATAAATTCGGTGCAAAATTGAAAGAGTTTTGGATTTCTAAAACTCTATCTCATAGAATTCGAAATCCAAACTTAATCCTTTTTGATTTGATCCAAACCACCTTCCATGTAAGAAAGATGAGAGGAAACCTTTTTGAACGTGGGAGAGACCTGGGAGAGGGCTTTCATCGCACAAAATAAGTGGAGATTGGCATTGAATAAGAGAGAGGGCATGGGGAAGGCTTATGTGGCGCAAGGTGGAATCCTAGTCTTACTAGGATTCTATCTTATGACTTGTTTTAATTTGGTTTTCAAATCAAATCAAATCAAAATTAGATCAACCCAATTAAAATAGGTCTTGACCCAATTAAGAACCTAATTTAATCAGATTAAATTAGATTTAAATCTGATTTAATTTTCTAATCAAATTAGAAATTAGATTGACCCAAGTCCTAGTTGAACTAGGACTAGTTTTTCCTTGCACTTGGCTCATCCAATAAACCAATTGAACTTGATCCAATCAAGCCCAAAATAAATCTAATTAAATTATATTTAATTAGACTTAATCTCAACCCATTGACTTAATCAAATTAAGCCAATTAGCAATCGAATTGCTAATCGATCTTCCTGCAATACTTGCACTGGGTTAAATGTCAATCGTATTGATCATTTAACCCTAGAACGATTCTTAATCGTTGATCAACCATCCGATCGGATCATGAACTCTAATATGTGTGACCTCATAGGTCCGAACCTAAGTCGGTAGCACAAAAATAAATTCCTGTACCAATCGAAGTGACCATCTAGCAATGATACCCGACGACCGGATAGGTCGAATGTGTAGAACAACATCCTTAGAACCCATGCGGATATAGTTTTCATATAATTCATCCCCTTGACCAAAATGATCATAGGACACCCCAGAGTTCAACTGTCAACTCTGATCAGGTTGTCCACATTGTATTTCAAAATATTAAATCCATCTGATGGATTACCCTGGCCAAGGTTTTGCTAAATTGAAATACAGCGACTCATTCTTCTCCAACTCCTGGAGTGGTCAATCCCATCTCGATCACATTCTGACTTTGCAAGTACTTGACTGTGCCTAGAAGCCTTCCGTCCCTAAATTAGAAATTCAGTTAGTCTAGTACCAAAGCACAGTGAGTTGCTTGCAAGTCACTGAGGCAATCCCGAGTCTAAGGGACACTTATACCTACATCCCATCAGAGACATTCTCGACAGCAGAATACTCTGGAGTTGGTCACGTTCAATGACGATATACCCTTACATCTCACCTGTATGCCATACCAGTGTCTCCACACTCCTTGGTTAAGAGGACAACCATCCCATATGGCCTACAGCGACCTATGCTTGATAGAAGCTGTCGTCCTTATTAACAGCTTATCATTTGGTCGTGAACAGTTTTAAGGACTAATCGATAAATCCTCTCTTTATCGAACTTAAATAGTCCTAAGAACTTCATCATAACAACGGAGTTCATTAGAAGATGAAAGCTGATGATGAAGATGCCAAATATATTTTATTTATTAACAAATAATTACAATACTTGGTTGCTCAACCGTCAACAGCTTGACGATTGGCTTTTTGGGACACATTGTCCAACAACTCCCACTTATCTTATGGCCACTCGGCATAGTATCTAATACCCATCTTCGACTTGTGGTTGTCGAACTCCCTTATCATCACGGCTTTAGTGAAGGGGTCGGCTAGGTTCTCCTTTCCATCGATCTTCTGAAGATCAACGTCACCTCGATCCACGATCTCTCGGACCAAGTGGAAGCGGTGCAAGATGTGCTTCATCCGCTGATGTGCTTTGGGTTCCTTCACCTGAGCTATGGCACCAGTGCTGTCGCAGTAGAGCAGGACTGGACCATCGAGGGAGGGTGCTACTCTGAGCTCATTGATGAATTTTCTCAGCCACACAGCTTCCTTCAAGGCATCCGATGCTGCGATGTACTCTGCTTCACAAACAGAGTCCACCACAGTATGTTGCTTGGAACTCTTCCAGCAGATGGCTCCACCATTCAGAGTAAAGATATAACCCGACACGCTCCTGCTGTCATCATGGTCAGATTGGAAGCTGGAGTCTATGAACCCCACAAGTTTCAGATCTGACTCGCCATAAACCAACCATTGGTCCTTAGTATTTCTCAAATACTTAAGGATGGCTTTAACCACTTTTCAGTGATTTTCTCCAGGATCAGATTGGTATCTACTCACTACTCCTAGTGAGTATGCCACATCTGGTCTTGTACATGTCATGGCGTACATGATAGATCCCACGGCTGAAGCATATGGGACTCTACTCATACGCTCTCTCTCTTCAGGAGTTGTCGGACAATCCTTCTTAGAGAGAAAAATTTCATGGCCTATCGGTAGATAGCCCTTCTTGGAATTCTCCATGCTGAACCTCCTCAGCACAGTGTCTATGTACATGGACTGGGATAACCCAAGCATCCTTTTAGATCTATCACTATAGATCTTCATCCCTAGGATGTAGGATGCTTCACCCAAGTCCTTCATGGAGAACTGTGATGACAACCAAACTTTTATTCCCTGTAGTGCGGGGATGTCATTCTCGATTAAGAGAATGTCATCCACGTACAAGACAAGGAATACCATAACTGGACCATTTGCCCATTTATAGATGTAGGGCTCTTCTCCATTCTTAATGAAGCCATACGTTTTGATCACCTTATCAAAATGCATGTTCCAACTCCGAGAAGCTTGCTTCAGTCCATAAATAGACCTCTGAAGCTTGCACACCTTGGACTCATCTGTGGATGTAAACCCCTCAGGTTGTATCATATACACCTCTTCAGTCAGCTCTCCATTCAGGAAAGCTGTCTTTACATCCATCTGCCAGATCTCATAATCCAGATGGACAGCTATTGCAAGCATTATCCGAATGGATTTGAGCATTGCCACAGGAGAAAATATCTCGTCATAGTCAATACCATAACGTTGACGATACCCCTTGGCGACCAGACGGGCTTTATAGGTCTCCACCTTTCCGTCTGCGCCCCTCTTCCTTTTGAAGACCCATTTACACCCAATGGGTTTAACCCCTTCAGGTGGGTCAACCAATGTCCATACATCGTTGACCTTCATGGACTCCATTTCAGATTTCATGGCTTCAAGCCATTTCTCAGAATCAGGTCTCTGCATTGCATCCATATAGGTGATCGGATCCTCATTATTCTCATCAAGTTCGATGGGATCACCGTCTCGGACCAAGAAATCATAGTATCTGTCTGGCTGACGCGGTACTCTACCGGATCGCCTTAATGGTGCAGGTATATTGGGCTCCGGATCTGATCTAATCATATCCGCCTCAGGTTCAGCTATTGGTGTCGGTCCTTCTACCTGTTGAACTTCATCAAGTTCAACCTTAGAGGAAACGGTTCCTTCACCAAGGAACTCCTTTTTTAAAAAGATTGCCTTAAGACTGACAAACACCTTTTGTTCATCAGCATGATAGAAAAAATATCCTTTTGTCTCTTTGGGGTACCCTATAAATGAGCATTTGTCAGACCTAGGTCCAAGTTTGTCTGTGACTAAACGTTTGACATAGGCCGGGCACCCCCAGACCCTAAGGTGTGAAAGTGCTGGCTTACGTCTCGTCCATATCTCATATGGAGTCTTAATTACAGACTTACTTGGAACCCTATTTAACAGATAACAGGTCGATTCGAGTACATATCCCCAGAAGGATATCGGCAAGCTAGCAAAACCCATCATGGATCGGACCATGTCTAACAGAGTCCGATTCCTCCTTTCAGACATACCATTATGCTGTGGTGTTCTTGGAGGAGTCCATTGGGAGAGAATTTCATTCTCTCTTAGATATGTGAGAAATTTACTAGAAAGGTATTCTCCTCCTCGATCAGATCGAAGAGTTTTAATACTTTTTCCAGTTTATTTTTCTACTTCACTTCGGAATCGTTTGAACATTTCAAATGAATCTGACTTATGTTTCATCAGATAGACATATCCATATCGGGATAGGTCATCCGTGAAAATTATAAAGTAGAAATATCCACCTCTAGCACTGGTGTGCTCATGGGCCCGCATACATCAGTATGTACTAGGCCCAAGAGCTTAGTAGCTCTCTCACCTTTTTCAGTAAAAGGTGACTTGGTCATTTTACCAAGAAGACATGACTCACAGGTTGGAAGTGATTCACAATCACTGACTTCGAGGATTCCTTCTTGAGTCAACCTATTTATTCTGTTCTTGTTTATATGACCTAGACTCCAATGCCATAAGTAGATATCTGACATACTATCTAATCTAGGGTGCTTGCCAGTAGAATAGACTCTTATCAGGCTTGATCTTTTTGGTCTGGCTCTGCACTGATGTCCCAGCCTGAACTTGCACCTTCTTCACTTTCTTCTTCTTATTTTTCTTCCCTTTCTTAAAAGGTCGAGAACCAGAAGATGAACCTCCCACTCAGTTCACCGACTCCTTGTGAAGTTGGTGTTCCTTCTTAAAGTTCTGAAGCAACCCCAGTAACCTGTGGTAGTTCTCTTCAGGCTTTGTCATTCTATAATGAGTGAGGAATGAGAGATAAGACTTGGGCAGCGAGTTCAGTATTGCATCTTTCCCAAGCTGCTCATGCAAGGGAAAGCCGAGCTTGCTCAATCGTTCCATCAGCTTGATCATGTACAATACATGATCAGTGACAGAGGCACCATCCCGCATTTTGGCGTTGAAGATGGCACAACTAGTCTTGTGCCTCTCTACATCATCAGGTGTGCCAAAGGCATCCTCCAACACTTGAAGCATATACTTTGGCTGAGCCATCTCGAATCTGCGACTGAACTCGTCGCTCATGACAGCCAGCATGATACAGCGCACCGTGGTCCGATAATTGAGCCACTTCTGGTAAGTATCTCTAACTGTTCCATGTGCATTGATAGCTGGCTCCTCAGGTGCAGGATCCATTATTACATATAGGATCCATTCATGCTCCAAGACTATCTTCAACTTTCGGTACCAGCTACCGAAGTTGGGTCCCACCAACTTATCATTGTCCAACAATGATCGGAGCGATAGGGAAGTGGCCATATTTACACAAAGGAGAACCATAACCTAATTAGTAATTGATTCATTAAACCTAAAGATTTAGCCTTTAATCAAAAAGTTTCTCCCACTATTTTATTCGAATTGGTAGCCTCTACCTCCAATTCGAGGAATTACCCTAATTCTTTAGTGGGTACTAGAATCCACTTAGACTGCACACAAGCCCAACTTTGGTTGGCCAACCCATGTACATCTAAGGGTAGGTTCATAACCAATTGTTTCTCTAAATAATTTCTAGTAATTTTAATTTAGCCCCAAAAACCTAATTAGTAGGCTTTGGCCTCCACTGTAAGGATCCGGTTAGGTCCAACCATTAACATGATCATACTTGGTGTATCTAACCAACGAATGATTAAGCCAACTTTGGTTGGCTCACCTAACCACCATTAGAGAGACACTTTCAAGTCATCATATGATGAGTGATAATTCCATTAGTCAACAAGCACCAGGCCTTTGGGTTGCAATGATTATTGAGTTAATGGACTCATTATCAAACACCTTAATGGGAGGCTATGACTCAATTATCTCCATAACTTGATCATTTTAAGGACCTAATAATTTTAGAGGATTTAAATAATTTAGAGGATGAGGTCAGATGAACCAGCTTATCATGATCCTCCCACTGGCTTCACCAAGTCAGCTTAAGAGAGACCATTAAAAGGGCTGGTCTAGGAGCACCTAAATCAGTCACACTGATTTACCTAGCTGACATGGGTCAGCTCGAATAGTCAAGTGATCCGATCAAAACATAATTTCACTAAGAGGCCAGGTAAGTTCGATCAGTGGGAGGGTCTGTCAAAGCTTGCCTTGACACCATCAGAAATGGCCAGGTAAGCGGGCTCCCAATTAAAAACCACCGGTCTGGTTTACCTTAGACACCAACTGGTTTAATTAGTTTCGATTAGATCAACCTAACAGTTCGTGCTAGACCGCTTAGCCAAGAATCAAGTCCATTTGGTTCTCGTTAAAGGCATGGACTTGACCAACTACAACTATTATAATTGATCTAGAGAATCCTTGACCTAATCTAAGACAACAATTGATTAGATTTAGTCAATTCTCTAATTAAGTCCATCTTAAATCTAACCATAGGTCTAACCCAATTAATGGACCTAATTCTCACTAACCCATTAACCCAATGTGTTATGATTTGTGTCTTAGGTTCTTCAATTCACAATCCTAGAACCTAATCAAACAACTTCTTAATTCTTAATTAAGTTTTGGGCTGAGGGTTGGGTTTGGCTTTTCAAAAAATAATTTTCATATCTGTAAAATAATTTTACAATATGATTCTACCAACCATATTGCATGTTTGATTCATAATCAAGATACAAGTGAATTAAACATGAAACTACTTTAGATCTAATCTAAACAGGTTCATGTAATTGAAACAATTTCAACTTTAAACAATTTCTTTGCACAAAAATAATTAACAAAGAGATTTTATTTTAGATTTAAATATCTTTTAAATCTAATAACTCAAAATTTTAATTTAGATCATATCTAACAAATTTATGATTAAAGATAGATCTACACAAACTAGGACAACCTTTGCACTGTAAGGGGTAAACCTTACAACAGGACAACCTTGCAGTTTGTGATTGATCTAAAATTTTAATTTTAGATTTAATAATTAGATTATAAATTAGATCTAATCTAAGAAATAATCTAAGCATGTATAAATAATCATGTAATAAAGAACCTAGGCTCTGATACCAATTGTTGGAACCAGATCTAGGGTTTCAGGATTAGATCTTGAAACTTTTTCAAGATCATACAGCGGAAGACTAAAATAAATTAAAATTTATTTTCTAAAACCAGAGAATCCCTAGATCTAAGATCTTATTACATGATTATTACATAGCATTAAATCAAAAATTAAAATATATAAATATAGCATGAACTACATGTTGATCATATCATCATGTTTCTATACCACATCTAATGTATGTATTAAACAATAGATCAGATCTATTACCTTGCAAGTTAGATGCTCTAACCTCACTGATCCGGGCTTAAGGATGATGTTGCAAGCCGCACATGCATCCGGCCTCTAGGAGTCGTCCACACGAGCCCATGAATCTCGATCAGAAGTCCTGCTTCAGGAAATCAGCACAGTATGCTAGTACTGCACTGATCCTTCTTTGATGGTTGATCAGGTACCTCCTTCTTCTTGATTTGGACTCTTCTAAAGATGAAAAGTAGATGGAGGAGTTTTAGATTTGAGACACTCTCAGAAAACTCAAGATGGAGGGAGGAAAGATATGAAAACAAAAACCCTAGAAGAAGACCCTCTTCTTCTTCACGTTTTTCTCTCTAGACACCCTAACTTGCATCTTTTATATCTCAACGACCCAAAGGTCTTTCTCTTTGATTTTTAGATGTCCAAAGGACTCTCAAATCTCTATCTTCTCTTAAAATTCATGAAGAAACTCATTTTATACAGAGAGATATGATAGAGTCCTTGTCTAGGTCAAATACCTAGTCAAGGCTTATCCAAACATGGCAAGTTAAGGGGCGCCCAACTCTTGAGCACCTCCTCCATATTTTCATGCATGGATCACTAGCAAAGGATGGACAATATATACCCTAAAATCTATAAAAATTTCAAAAAAAATTTGGATTAATTCGGTGCAAAATTGAAAGAGTTTTGGATTTCTAAAACTCTATCTCATAGAATTTGAAATCCAAACTTATTCCTTTTTGATTTGATCCAAACCACCTTCCATGTAAGAAAGATGAGAGGAAACCTTTTGTGAACATGGGAGAGACCTGGGAGAGGGCTTTTGTCACACAAAATAAGTGGAGATTGGCGTTGAATAAGAGAGAGGGCGTGGGGAAGGCTTATGTGGCCCAAGGTGGAATCCTAGTCTTACTAGGATTCTATCTTATGACTTGTTTTAATTTGGTTTCCCAAACCAAATCAAATCAAAATTAGATCAACCTAATTAAAATAAGTCTTAACCCAATTAAGAACCTAATTTAATCAGATTAAATTAGATTTAAATCTAATTTAATTTTTTAATCAAATTAGAAATTAGATTGACCCAAGTCCTAGTTGAACTAGGACAAGTTTTTCCTTGCACTTGGCTTATCCAATAAATCAATTGGACTTGATCCAATCAAGTCCAAAATAAATCTAATTAAATTATATTTAATTAGACTTAATCTCAGCCCATTGGCTTAATCAAATTAAGCCAATTAGCAATCGAATTGCTAATCGATCCTCCTGCAATACTTGCACTGGGTTAAATGTCAATCGTATTAATCATTTAACCCTAGAATGATTCTTAATCGTTGATCAACCATCCGATCAGATTATGAACTCTAATGTGTGTGACCTCATAGGTCTGAACCTAAGCCGGTAGCACAGAAATAAATTCCTGTACCAATCGAAGTGACCATCTAGCAATGATACCCGACGATCGGATAGGTCAAATGTGTAGAACAACATCCTTAGATCCCATGCGGATATAGTTTTCATATAATTCATCCCCTTGACCAAAATGATCATAGGACACCCCAGAGTTCAACTGTCAACTCTGATCAGGTTGTCCACATTGTATTTCAAAATATCAAATCCATTTAATGGATTACCCTGGCCAAGGTTTTGCTAAATTGAAATACAGCAACTCATTCTTCTCCAACTCTTGGAGTGGTCAATCCCATCTCGATCACACTCTGACTTTGCAAGTACTTGACTGTGCCCAGAAGCCTTCCGTTCCTAAATTAGAAATTCAGTTAGTCCAGTACCAAAGCACAGTGAGTTGCTTGCAAGTCACTGAGGCAATCTCAAGTCTAAGGGATACTTATACCTATATCCCATCAGAGACATTCTCGACAGCAGAATACTCTGGAGTTGGTCATGTTCAATGATGATGTACCCTTACATCTCACCTGTATGCCATACCAATATCTCCATACTCCTTGGTTAAGAGGACAACCAACCCATATGGCCTACAGCGACCTATGCTCGATAGAAGCTGTCATCCTTATTAACAGCTTATCATTTTGGTCGTGAACAGTTTTAAGGACTAATCGATAAATCCTCTCTTTATCGAACTTAAATAGTCCTAAGGACTTCATCATAATAACGGAGTTCATTAGAAGATGAAAGCTTATGATGAAGATGCCAAATATATTTTATTTATTAACAAATCAATTACAATACTTGATTGCTCAACCGTCAACAGCTTGATGATTGACTTTTTGGGACACATTTCCCAACAACTCCCACTTGTCCTAAAGCCACTCGGCATAGTATCTAATATCCATCTTTGACTTATGGTTGTCGAACTCCTTTATCGCCAGGGCTTTAGTGAAGGGGTCGGCTAGGTTCTCCTTTCCGTCGATCTTCTGAAGGTCGACGTCACCTCGATCCACGATCTCTCAGATCAGGTGGAAGCGGTGCAAGATGTGCTTCGTCCGCTGATGTGCTTTGGGTTCCTTCACCTGAGCTATGGCACCAGTGCTGTCGCAGTAAAGCAGGACTGGACCATCGAGGGAGGGTGCTACTCCGAGCTCGTTGATGAATTTCCTCAGCCACACAGCTTCCTTCGCGGCATCCGATGCTGTGATGTACTCCGCTTCACAAACAGAGTCCGCCATAATATGTTGCTTGGAACTCTTTCAGCAGATGGCTCCACCATTCAGAGTAAAGATATAACCTGACACGCTCCTGCTGTCATCATGGTCAGATTGGAAGCTGGAGTCTGTGAACCTCATAAGTTTCAGATCTGACTCGCCATAAACCAACCATTGGTCCTTAGTATTTCTCAAATACTTAAGGATGGCTTTAACCACTTTCCAGTGATTTTCTCCAGGATCAGATTGGTACTACTCACTACTCCTAGTGAGTATGCCACATCTGGTCTTGTACATGTCATGGCGTACATGATAGATCCCATGACTAAAGCATATGGGACTCTACTCATACGCTCTCTCTCCTCAGGAGTTGTCGGACAATCCTTCTTAGAGAGAGAAATTCCATGGCTGTTGCCCAGCTATGCAACCCAAGAGGGGGGGTGAATTGGGTTTCTAAAAATTTTAAGCTTAACTAATTACTTATGAAAAGTATTTGTTAAAAGCTTGATGAATGAGAAGAAAGACTTTAATTCAAGATTAATTACCTAAAGCAAGAATGCAAGGATATAATAAAAAAATAAAGAGAAACAATAAAGCACACCACAAACACAAGGATTTATAGTGGTTCGGTGCCAACCTTGCACCTACATCCACTCCCCAAGCTCCTACTTGGGAATTCTAATCCACTATACTTGTATTCAACCCGAATACAAACGTCGGAAACTCCGACACTAGCTATCCCAAGCTAGTCCACTTGTTTTCGGGTACAAGCTAACCCAAAACACTCCAATTTCAGGTTCGGATCAACCTTCCCTTATTTTGGAAATCCTCCAAAAACAAGAACAATTACTCACAAAGAGTAAGACAGTTTAGAGCACAAATAAGTACAATAATAGCTCCTTAAATGAGCGAATATAACAATAAAAATACTTTACTCAAATGAAGAATCCCTTTTTGGATTTCCTCAAGGTGGATGAAAAGTTGAAAGAACGCTTGAGGAGAAGGTGAACTTTGATTGAAGACTTCTTGAAGGCTTTGAAAGAGCTCTTGATCAAGGTTGAAAAATAGGCTTGAAAAATCCTCTCTTTGAATGCTCTTGAATGCCCTTTTGAATGCTCTTGCTTTTCTCTTTCACAATCTCTCGTGTATATTGTAGATTTCTTGTCTCTCTTGTGTAGATTGTGGATTCCCTCTTTCTTTCTTTTGTGTATTTCGTTGATCTCAGGCTCTCTCGTGTAGATTTTGGATCCTCTGTATATCTCCTGTATTTTCACCTTTTGAAACCTTTTATAGCATTAAGAAACAAGAGAAAACATATTAGGCAGAAAAAGAGCCGTTAGAGCATTTTTAGGGAGCATAAAAGGCAATTAAAATGGACAAAAAACTAGCCGTTGCGGACGATTTCCGTCGCAGGGGTCGACTCATGAGTCGACTCATGCTTCAGGAGTCGACTCATGAGTCGACTTCTGTTGCAACAGCCAGAAACTTTGATTTCTAGATTTTTTGGCGCAAATCAGCAGAGGTCGACTCATGAGTCGACTCATGCCTTGTGGGTCGACTCATGAGTCGACTCACAGGTCGTGTCAAGCCAAAAATCCAGCGTGCCAAGGGAAATTTTTGCGTGCCAATCAGCTCATTGTGCCATGAGTTGACTCATGAGTCGACTCATGCACTTCAAACATTCATAACTTCAAAAATATAAGTCCAAAAATAATGAAATTTTCACCAATAGATTACAAATCATTTGTTCTACCAAATGGTACTATCAAATCAGGATTTTAGTAAAATTATGATTTTGCCCCTAAAGAGCATAAAGACTTTTTCAATTTAAAAATATTTGTATCCCTTCAATCTGCTTTGTAATCATCAAAATCAATTTAGGAGCAACAATCTCCCCCTTTTTGATGATGACAAAACACTTGAACAAAGGCATTTATGTGAATGCATTATAGATTTATATGCTTGAAAAGAGTATGATTCTTTTGGCATGTGATATAAATGGTCATATACAAAAATAGTTTGTCCATTTTCTTAAAGATTTGAAGATATGCTCATTGGATTATGTGATTTTGGTGTTAGAGCAGAAAACTTGTTTTTGTTATCAGAGCAAGCTGTATTTTGAAAATTTGCTCATTCTCATTTGATTTTAGTTTTAGCATCAGAGCAAAAAATAATTATGTGCTTTAATTGCTTTTGATACAAAAAAATAATTATGTGTGCCAAAGCATGTTTAAGAGTTGATTTGGAAATTGTATTAGATCATTTTGAGTTTAAGATGCATCAGAGCAAGAGAAAAATAAATTTTGCAATTTATCAGAGCAAGAAAAATAATTTTACAATGTTATCAGAAAAAAATTTACAATGTATCAGAGAAAATTTTACAATGTATCAGAGCAAATTTTATAATGTATCAGAGCAAGTTAAAAAAAAAATTTAAGATGTATCAGAGTAAGTTAAATTTCTTAAGATGTATCAAGGTAAATAAAATTTCAAAAGATGTATCAGATCAAGTTGGAATTTTGAAGTATATCAGAGCATATTTAAATTTTTTAAAGCAAATCAGAGCATATGTAAAGAAGTAATTTAAAAGTTACTTATTTGCATTGTACTTAGCATTGTATTTTTGATATTGTTCTTTAAATTTTCAATTCATTCATTAATTTCTCATAATTTGTAGTTTTGCTTTTGATGGGTTGCTTTTTCTTTAATTGCTCAAAATTTATGGTTTTGCTTTTGATGGATTGCTTTTTCTTAAATTTGTTTAATTTCTCCCCCTTTTTGACATCATCAAACATGGTTATCTCCTCCTTTTTTTGAAACATTCTTTAATTTCTTCCCCTTTAGGGTTTATCACAGATGTTTGCTCCCCCTTAATACAGCAATTATTAACAGCAAACAACAACAAAGAGAAGATAATATTTCAACAAGGAGAATATATATATAACCAAAATATGATCGTCATCATTACAAAAGGTAGAAGTAAAAGATGATACCATAAAACTATAATTGTTTCAATACATAGTTCTTAATATAAAAGTCAACCAGCTAATTGTCAATACATGGCCCTAAAATACAGATCCTAGAACAAGACACTAACACCTAGGATCTAGTAATGATCATGAGAAGTCATGGATCGGAGTCATCAGATATGGGATGAGAAGCTGATGGATCTCGATCAGAAGTGCGTCCTCTACCCCGTCTGCCTCTGGCACGAGCAGGAGAATGAGAAGAACTGGGAGGCTGAGTACGCTGAGAGGCTAAGGACTGAACAGAAAGGGTGAGTCTGATGGAATCAAGTACATTCAGTGCTCTGGAAACAGATTGAAGTAGAGCAGTGAACTGAGTGGATGCATGCTCACTCGATCCTCGGATCTCTCTCCTCAGTAACTCATATCCACCCTCTAGTGCTCCTCTGAGCCTGCCAGCCTCTGCAGTGAGGTCTGTGACCTCAATAGTTGACTCCTGTGGCTTAGGATGGGCCAAAGCAAGGACTTGCCCCTGCAAGTCAAGAACTCTGTCAGTCAGTCTCCAGACTGTGTCCTCAAGCTGCTGAATCTGGATGGACTGATCTGATATCATCTGAAACACAGTGGAGATGTGGGGAGTCATAGTCTGATCAGAAGAAGTGGCTCCTGGTGCAAAAGTAGTACTGCTCCACTGACTAGATAGCAAGGCAGCCACACGCTGTGATATCTGCTCGATCTGATCGTCAGCCAGTCTGAACTCTGATTGAGGTGCTCTGCTCTCTGGCTGATACACTGGTGTGGGCATCCTAGTAAACTTTGAAGGGCTAGCCTCTGTATCAGGAATGAACTGGATATTTGGTGATGCTGCCCTAAAGTCATGGACAGGAGATGATGGACCTTCTTCTTCAGCTCTGTCTTCAGTTCTGTCTTCAGCTCTCTCCTCAGCTCTTTCTTCAGAGCCCTTGATCCAACCACCATCAGTCTTTGTAAATCCCATTCGGTGCAGGGTGTGTTGGTTGAAAGTGTCCACATGAGAGAGCTTAGTAGAAGCCTCCCCCTCACAGCTAACTCCAAACCTCCTAAATACTCTAGTAAGGGCCATACCATAAGGCAAGTGTGCCTTGGTTCTGTTCAAAGTTTCTCTCATGGCCTCTATCATAAGTGCAGGGAGGTTCAGGGGGGTCTGAGTGATGACATGAAACATGATACAAACATCTCTGCTGGAAAGTAAGTCATGCCTACCACTCCTAGGAAAGAAGAGCTTCGTTACCATCTGATGCAGGATCCTCATCTCAATGGACAAAATCTTTGCTTTCAATTTATTTAAACTCCCTGAATAAGTTTCTCCTAGAATAACTCTGATCCCCTCTTCTTTTACTGGGAGTTCCATATAAGAGTAACCCTCACTAGGCAAATGAAGTATTTCTCCCAATATACTAGGATCCAAACAAATATCAATACCCTTGACTGTTGAAGTCACTGACCCATTTCCATAATGTAGATTCTGGTAGAATTCTCTAACTAGGTCAACATAGGTGACTTCCTTAAGGGAGCAGTAGAGATCCCATCCTTGGTTTTTAATCTTAGTTGCAAATGTAAAGCCCTCTTTTTCAAAGAACCAAAAATCTATATTCTTCCCGGTTTCGACTTTTCTATCAGAAAGAGGATTCTTACTGGGGCTTAGGAAGGATTGAGGGGGACCTTGAGCAGATACTGAAGCTGGAGTGGGAGCAGTGGAAGACTGACCAGCTTGCCTTTTCTTTCGGATAATTTCTTCAGGCTCACGGATTGACTTTCTTCTTTGGGGAAGCTTCATCTTTGGAGCCATATTCACTATAGTAGCAGGCAAGGAGACTTGGAGGAACATGTGAATGAGTGGAGGAGGGATCACAAGAGAGTGAAGAGGGATTTTGGTGGAGAAAAGAAGTGGATTTGGGAAGAACGGTGGAGTGCTAGGGCACGCTCCAACCGTGCCAAACAATGAGAGAAAGCACAAAAATCCCTTTCCAAGGTGGCGATTTTTGGTGGAAAGGAGGAGGGAGAAGTGCCTCGAACTAAATCCTTGGATTTGGAGCAAAAGGAATTTGAGAAGTCGGCTTTTGGAAGGAAGAAGATGAGAAGATGAGTCATCTCACGAACAGGGTCCCTTATAAAAACAATGAGCCCGTGGGAAGTTTGAGGAAATAACAAGTTTGCCATTGAGTCGACTCATGGGGGTCGACTCATGAAGTTCAAAAATTCAAAAAAAATATGAATAAATTCCAGAAAAAATTAAAATTTTGGGAGAAGGAGTTTTGCTCAAAGATAAGTTTTTAGAATGATAAACTTGAGCTTTTGGAACCAGGATAGATGTTGGAAATTGAGCTCTAAGAATTTTTGACATCAATTCTTGGAAATTGAGAAAAATTTAGGCATATGGATCTAGAATTCCTAGATTTCTCCTAATTTCACAGAATTTATCCTCACTAAGGGCCTTTGTAAAGATATCAGCTAATTGATTTTCAGTGCAAACATATTCAAAAATTATATTTTTGTTTTGAACATGTTCTCTTATAAAATGATGTCTTATTTCAATATGTTTGGATCTTGAGTGTTGAATTGGATTTTTAGATAGATTTATGGCACTTGTGTTGTCACATCTTATTGGTGTTTCATTAAGTTTGATTCCAAAGTCTTCGAGTTGTTGCTTAATCCACAAGATTTGAGCACAACAACTTCCGGTTGCAATGTATTCGGCCTCAGCCATAGACAGTGCCATCGAATTTTGTTTCTTGCTAAACCATGAGATTAGGTTAACTCCAAGAAATTGGTAAGTTCCACTTGTGCTTTTTCTATCTAATTTACATCCAGCAAAATCAGTATCTGAATATCCTAATAATTCAATTTGTGAGTCCTTAGAGTACCATAACCCTAGAGTTTGAGTACCATTTAAGTATCTAAGGATTCTTTTAACAGCATTCAAATGAGATTCTTTAGGATTAGATTGATATCTAGCACATAAACAAACACTAAACATGATATCAGGCCTACTTGCAGTTAAATATAATAATGAGCCAATCATACCTCTATAGTATTTTAAGTCTACACTTTTACCTTCATCATCCTTGTCAAGCTTACATGAGGGACTCATTGGTGTGCCAATTGGTTTGCAGTTCTCCATTCCAAATCTTTTGAGTAGTTCCTTGGTGTACTTGCTTTGGGTGATGGAGATTCCCTCTTTTGATTGTTTGATTTGGAGTCCGAGGAAGAAGGTGAGTTCTCCCATCATGCTCATCTTGAACTCCCCCTGCATAAGCTTAGCAAAGTCTTGACAAAGGGATTCATTAGTAGACCCAAAAATTATGTCATCAACATAAATCTGTATAACTAGCATATCATTTTGATTTCATTTAATAAAGAGGGTCGTATCTACATTACCTCTTAAAAAACATTATTTAGTAGAAATTTGCTTAGCCTATCATACCATGCTCTAGGTGCTTGTTTTAATCCATATAAAGCTTTATTTAATCTAAAGACATGATTAGGAAAAGCATGATTTTCAAATCCAGGAGGTTGTTCTACATATACTTCTTCAGTAATATATCCATTTAAAAATGCACTTTTAACATCCATTTGAAATAACTTGAATTTCATAAAGCAAGCATATGCAAGTAGAAGTCTAATAGCTTCTAATCTAGCAACAGGTGCAAAAATTTTATCAAAATCAATTCCTTCTTCTTGATTATATCCCTTAGCAACCAGTCTTGCTTTATTTCTAATTACATTTCCATGCTCATCTAATTTGTTTCTAAAGATCCATTTTGTGCCAATTATTGAATAATTTTTAGGTCTTGATACTAAGGTCCAAACATTATTTCTTTCAAATTGATTAAGTTCCTCTTGCATTGCATTAATCCAATTATGATCATTTTCAGCTTCTTCAAAAGTTTTAGGTTCAAGATGAGATACAAAAGCACAATGATTAACTACATCTCTAAGTGAAGAACGGGTTTTTACCCCATGCATAGGATCACCAATAATTAACTCCTTAGGGTGGTTGTGAACATACCTCCATTCCTTGGGTAGGTCATTTGTACCTTGAGGTTGTTCTTGAATTTCTTCACCTCTCTCATCTTGTTCGTCTTCTTGATCCTTGTCTTCTGGAGTTGCTGAATCTTTCAGATTGATCTCTTTCATACCTTCTATTAGTGGATCTGCATCATCAACACCCTCATTCTTCCTTGAAGGAAGATCGTTAGATTCATCAAAAACAACATGTATGGACTCCTCAACTACTAAAGTTCTTTTGTTGAAAACTCTAAATGCTTTACTAGTGGAGGAGTAACCTAGAAAGATTGCTTCATCTGATTTTGCATCAAATTTACCAAGTTTTTCTTTGCCATTATTTAATACAAAACATCAGCAACCAAAAATACGAAAATATGCAATATTTGGTTTTCTTCCTTTCCAAAGTTCATAGGGGGTTTTCTTTAAAAATTGTCTAATCAAAGCACGATTTAAAATGTAACATGCTGTGTTAATTGTTTCCGCCCAAAAATATCTTGGAAGGTTGCTTTCACAAAGTATGGTATGGGCCATTTCTTCTAAGGTTCTATTTTTCCTTTCAACTACCCCATTCTGTTGGGGTGTCCTAGGAGCAGAGAAGTTATGGCCAATTCTATTTTCATCACAAAAATTTTCAAAGTCTTGATTTTCAAATTCAGTTCCATGATTACTTCTAATATTTTGAATTGAAAATCCTTTTTCATTAGTGACTTTTCGGTGAAATTTAGTGAAAATATGAAAAGTTTTATTTTTGTGTGCCAAAAAGAAAACCCAAGTAAAACGAGAGTAATCATCTATAATTACAAAGCCATATCGTTTTCCTCCTAGACTAGTGGTTCTAGTTGGTCCAAATAAGTCCATATGCAAGAGCTCTAAAGGTCTAGAAGTTGAAACAGTATTTTTGAATTTAAATGAAACTCTAGTTTGTTTACCTAATTGGCATGCATCACAAATTCTATCCTTATCAAAATTCAGTTTTGGCAAACCAAGAACTAATTCTTTCTTAATTAATTTTGAAAGAGAATGCATGCTAATATGTGCAAGTCTACGATGCCACAGCCAACTAGTCTCATTAATTTTAGCATTCAAGGATACCAGGCATTGCATGTCTAATTTGGCTAAATCATTCAAATCTACCATATAAATATTGCCATGCCTATGTCCTATAAATTTAATGCCATCGTTAATAGGACTAGTTACAATGCAAACAGATGATTCAAAAATAACTTTATACCCTTTATCACAGAATTGACTAATGCTAAGTAAGTTATGCTTTAAACCTTTAACTAACAAAACATTTTCAATGTATTTGGAGGGAGTGATACCAATGTTACCTATCCCGATGATCTTTCCTTTGCTATTATCTCCAAAGGTGACCATCCCTCCATCCTTAGCATCAAGCGTGATGAATTGTGATTCATCACCAGTCATGTGTCTCGAGCATCCACTGTCAAGATACCATTTCCTGTTTCCTCCTTGGGATGCTAGACACACCTGCAAGCAAAGGTCAAGTTTCTGTCTTAGGTACCCAAGCTTTCTTGGGTCCTTTTAGGTTAGTCAAAATGGTTGCTTTTGGAACCCATATTTTCTTTATAGTTGTGTTTGCAGATTTGTTAATAAGGCATGTGTATAATTTATGTCCTATTCTACCACATTTGAAATAAGTAATATTTGTAGACTTGTTACTTGAATAATTTACATAAATATTCTTCAGAAATTTTTGTTTCTTCAAGGGGTTATAGCCAAGTCCAGCCTTATCATATACAGCTTTTTGATTATCAAGAATCATATTTAGTTTGTTTGAACTTAAGATAAACTTATCTACTATAGGTTTCAGCTTGTTAATTTCATTCTTTAAGCTTTGATTTTCTTGAATCAAGGTGGATTTTTCAATTGAAAGGTTTTCAGCTTGTTTCACTAAGGACTGATTTTTCAATTTCAGTTCTTTATTTTTCATCCCTAGTTTCTTTAATTCATCAATTAAATCATAGAATGCTTCATGCAATTCTTCAAAAGTAAATTCACTAGGGGATTCAGAAGTTACCTCATTTTCATGTGCCATAAGGCACAGGTTGGCTTGTTCTGTTGAGGTTTCCTCATCGGAGCTTGAGTCATCACTCGCACTCCAAGTCGCCATCATTGCTTTCTTTTTGAACTTTTTGGGACCTTTCTTCAGTTGTGGACATTCGGATTTGAAATGTCCCGGCTTCTTGCACTCGTAGCATATAAGGGGTTGATCTTTCTCTTTCTCTTTGCTTTGTTCCCCTTTTGTGAACTTCTTTCTCATCCCCTGTTTCCTTTTTCTTAGAAACTTTTTAAATCTTCGGGTGATGAGTGCCATCTCTTCATCCTGTTCTTCATTTTCAGTGTCATCCGTTTCATCATCAGGTGAAGCTGTGGATTTGAGGGCGATGGTTCTTTTCTTTTTGACTTCATCCTCTTGATGTTGCTTCATGTTAAGTTCATGAGTCATCAAGGATCCAAGAAGCTCTTCTAGAGGTAGAGTGTTCAAGTCCTTTGCTTCTTGGATGGCAGTCACCTTGGCTTCTCAAGTTCTTGGCAATGACTTGAGAATCTTCCTTACAAGCTCATGTTAGTATAAGATTTGCCAAGACTCTTCAAACCATTAATTATATCAGTAAAACGAGTAAACATAGCAGTTATGGACTCATCATGCTCTATTTTAAACAATTCATATTTATGCACAAGCATGTTTATTTTAGACTCTTTTACTTGATTTGTTCCCTCATGGGTTACTTCTAACCTATCCCATATTTCTTTAGTAGATGCACAAGTAGAAATGCGATTAAATTCATTTACATCTAGTGCACAATAAAGAACATTCATAGCTTTAGCATTTAATTGTGCCAATTTCTTATCAACCTCATCCCATTCTTTCTCGGATTTGGTTGACTCCTCACCATCTATAATCTTGGTGAGTGTGTGAGGACCGTTCACTATGATACTCCACATATCATAGTCGAGTGCTTGTATGAATATCTTCATCCGAGCTTTCCAATAGGTGTAATTAGACCCATTGAAAAGTGGAGGTCGGTTTCTAGATTGCCCCTCGGCTAGAGAAGTACCGACATGGGTTGCCATAGATCTTTTGGCTCTTT
>NC_026003.2:57177470-57278401 GCF_000442705.2 Elaeis guineensis
GATTGTTAGATCAAAGAAGGGCTAGAGCACCTGCTCTGATACCACTTGTTGCCCAGCTATGCAACCCAAGAGGGGGGGTGAATTGGATTTCTAAAAATTTTAAGCTTAACTAATTACTTATGAAAAGTATTTGTTAAAAGCTTGATGAATGAGAAGAAAGACTTTAATTCAAGATTAATTACCTAAAGCAAGAATGCAAGGATATAATAAAGAAATAAAGAGAAACAATAAAGCACACCACAAACATAAGGATTTATAGTGGTTCGGTGCCAACCTTGCACCTACATCCACTCCCCAAGCTCCTACTTGGGAATTCTAATCCACTATACTTGTATTCAACCCGAATACAAATGTCAGAAACTCCGACACTAGCTATCCCAAGCTAGTCCACTTGTTTTCCGGGTACAAGCTAACCCAAAAATTTCGATTTCAGGTTCGGATCAACCTTCCCTTGTTTTGGAAATCCTCCAAAAATAAGAACAATTACTCACAAAGAGTAAGACAGTTTAGAGCACAAATAAGTACAATAATAGCTCCTTAAATGAGCGAATATAACAATAAAAATATTTTACTCAAATGAAGAATCTCTTTTTGGATTTCCTCAAGGTGGATGAAAAGTTAAAAGAACGCTTGAGGAGAAGGTGAACTTTGATTGAAGACTTCTTGAAGGCTTTGAAAGAGCTCTTGATCAAGGTTGAAAAATAGGCTTGAAAAATCCTCTCTTTGAATGCTCTTGAATGCCCTTTTGAACGCTCTTGCTTTTCTCTTTCACAATCTCTCATGTATATTGTAGATTTCTTGTCTCTCTTGTGTAGATTGTGGATTCCCTCTTTTTTTCTTTTGTATATTTCGTTGATCTCAGGCTCTCTCGTGTAGATTTTGGATCCTCTGTATATCTCCTGTATTTTCACCTTTTGAAACCTTTTATAGCATTAAGAAATAAGAGAAAACATATTAGGCAGAAAAAGAGCCGTTAGAGCATTTTTAGGGAGCATAAAAGGCAATTAAAATGGGCAAAAAACTAGCCGTTGCGGACGATTTTCGTCGCAGGGGTCGACTCATGAGTCGACTCATGCTTCAGGAGTCGACTTCTGTTGCAACAGCCAGAAACTTTGATTTCTGGATTTTTTGGCCCAAATCAGCAGAGGTCGACTCATGAGTCGACTCATGCCTTGTGGGTCGACTCATGAGTCCACTCATAGGTCGTGCCAAGCCAAAAATCCAGCGTGCCAAGGGAAATTTTTGCATGCCAATCAGCTCATTGTGCCATGAGTTGACTCATGAGTCGACTCATGCACTTCAAACATTCATAACTTCAAAAATATAAGTCCAAAAATAATAAAATTTTCATCAATAGATTACAAATCATTTGTTCTACCAAATGGTACTATCAAATCAGGATTTTAGTAAAATTACGATTTTACCCCTGAAGAGCATAAAGACTTTTTCAATTTAAAAATATTTGTATCCCTTCAATCTGCTTTGTAATCATCAAAATCAATTTAGGAGCAACAATGGCCTATCGGTAGACAGCCCTTCTTGGAATTCTCCATGCTGAACCTCTTCAGCACAGTGTCTATGTACATGGACTGGGATAACCCAAGCATCCTTTTAGATCAATCCCTATAGATCTTCATCCCTAGGATGTAGGATGCTTCACCCAAGTCCTTCATGGAGAACTGTGATGACAACCAAACTTTTATTCCCTGTTGTGCGGGGATGTCATTTCGATTAAGAGAATGTCATCCACGTACAAGACAAGGAATACCACAACTGGATCATTTGCCCATTTATAGATGCAAGGCTCTTCTCCATTCTTAACGAAGCCATATATTTTGATCACCTTATCAAAATGCATGTTCCAACTCTGAGAAGCTTGCTTTAGTCCATAAATGGATCTCTGAAGCTTGCACACCTTGGACTCATCTGTGGATGTAAACCCCTCAGGTTGTATCATATACACCTCTTCAGTCAGTTCTCCATTCAGGAAAGCTGCCTTTACATCCATCTACCAGATCTCATAATCCAGATGGGCAGCTATTGCAAGCATTATCCGAATGGATTTGAGCATTGCCACAGGAGAAAACGTCTCGTCATAGTCAAAACCATAACGTTGATGATACCCCTTGGCGACCAGACGGGCTTTATAGGTCTCCCCCTTTCCGTCTGTGCCCCTCTTCCTTTTGAAGACCCATTTACACCCAATGGGTTTAACCCCTTCAGGTGGGTCAACCAATGTCCATACATCGTTGACCTTCATGGACTCCATTTCGAATTTCATGGCTTCAAGCCATTTCTTGAAATCAGGTCTCTGCATTGCATCCATATAGGTGATCGGATCCTCATTATTCTCATCAAGTTCGATGGGATCACCATCCCAGACCAAGAAACCGTAGTATCTGTCCGGCTGATGCGGTACTCTACCGAATCGCCTTAATGGTGCAGGTATATTGGGCTCCGGATCTGATCTAATCATATCTGCCTCAGGTTCAGCTATTGGTGTCGGTCCTTCTACCTATTGAACTTCATCAAGTTCAACCTTAGAGGCAATGGTTCCTTCACCAAGAAACTTCTTTTTTAAAAAGATTGCCTTAAGGCTGACGAACACCTTTTGTTCATCAGCATGGTAGAAAAAATATCCTTTTGTCTCTTTGGGGTACCCTATGAATGAGCATTTGTCATACCTAGGTCCAAGTTTGTCTGTGACTAAACGTTTGACATAGGCCGGGCACCCCCAGACCCTAAGGTGTGAAAGTGCTGGCTTACGTCTCGTCGATATCTCATATGGAGTCTTAATTAAGACTTACTTGGAACCCTATTTAATAGATAACAGGCCGATTCGAGTGCATATCCCCAGAAGGATATCGGCAAGCTAGCAAAATCCATCATGGATCGGACCATGTCTAACAGAGTCCGATTCCTCCTTTCAGACACACCATTATGCTGTGGTGTTCTTGGAGGAGTCCATTGGGAGAGAATTTCATTCTCTCTTAGATATGTGAGAAATTCACTAGAAAGGTATTCTCCTCCTCAATCAGATCGAAGAGTTTTAATACTCTTCCCAGTTTGTTTTTCTACTTCACTTCGGAATCGTTTGAACATTTCAAATGAATCCGACTTATGTTTCATCAGATAGACATATCCATATCCGGATAGGTCATCCGTGAAAATTATAAAGTAGAAATATCCACCTCTAGCACTGGTGTGCTCATGGGACCGCATACATCAGTATGTACTAGGCCCAAGAGCTTAGTAGCTCTCTCACCTTTTCCAGTAAAAGGTGACTTGGTCATTTTACCAAGAAGACATGACTCACAGGTTGGAAGTGATTCACAATCACTGACTTCGAGGATTCCCTCTTGAGTCAACCTGTTTATTCTGTTCTTGTTTATATGACCTAGCCTCCAATGCCATAAGTAGATATCTGACATACTATCTAATCTAGGGTGCTTGCCAGTAGAATAGACTCTTATCAGGCTTAATCTTTTTGGTCTGGCTCTGCACTGATGTCCGAGCCTGAACTTGCACCTTCTTCACTTTTTCTTCTTGTTCTTCTTTCCTTTCTTAAAAGGTCGAGAATCAGAAGGCGAACCTCCCACTAAGTTCACCGACTCCTTGTGAAGTTGGTGATCCTTCTCAAAGTTTTGAAGCAACCCCAGTAACCCGTGGTAGTTCTCTTCAGGCTTTGTCATTCTATAATGAGTGAGGAATGGGAGATAAGACTTGGGCAGCGAGTTCAGTATTGCATCTTTCCCAAGCTGCTCATGCAAGGGAAAGCTGAGCTTGCTCAATCGTTCCATCAGCTCGATCATGTACAATACATGATCAGTGACAGAGGCACCATCCCGCATTTTGGGGTTGAAGATGGCACAACTAGTCTTGTGCCTCTCTACATCATCGGGTGTGCCAAAGGCATCCTCCAACACTTGAAGCATATACTTTGGCTGAGTCATCTCGAATCTGCGACTGAACTCGTCGCTCATGGCAGCCATCATGATACAGCGCACCGTGGTCCGGTAATTGAGCAACTTCTGGTAAGTGTCTCTGACTGTTCCATGTGCATTGACAGCTGGCTCCTCAGGTGCAGGATCCATTATCACATATAGGATCCATTCATGCTCCAGGACTATCTTCAACTTTCGGTACCAGCTACCGAAGTTGGGTCCCACCAACTTATCATTGTCCAACAATGATCGGAGCGATAGGGAAGTGGCCATATTTATACAAAGGAGAACCATAACCTAATTAGTAATTGATTCATTAAACCTAAAGATTTGGACTTTAATCAAAAGTTTCTCCCACTATTTTATTCGAATTGGTAGCCTCTACCTCCAATTCGAGGAATTACCCTAATTCCTTAGTGGGTACTAGAATCCACTTAGACTGCACACAAGCCCAACTTTGGTTGGCCAACCCATGTACATCTAAAGGTAGGTTCATAACCAATTGTTTCTCTAAACAATTTCTAGTAATTTTAATTTTGCCCCAGAAATCTAATCAGTAGGCTTTGGCCTCCACTGTAAGGATCCGGTTAGGTCCAACCATTAACATGATACTAACCAACGAATGATTAAGCCCAACTTTGGTTGGCTCACCTAACCACCATTAGAGAGACACTTCCAAGTCATCATATGATGAGTGATAATTCCATTAGTCAACAAGCACCAGGCCTTTGGGTCTGCAATGATTATTGAGTTAATGGACTCATTATCAAACACCTTAATGGGAGGCTATGACTCAGTTATCTCCATAACTTTATCATTTCAAGGACCTAATAATTTTAGAAGATTTAAATAATTTAGAGGATGAGGTCAGATGAACCAGCTTATCATGATCCTCCCACTGGCTTCACCAAGTCAGCTTAAGGGAGACCATTAAAAGGGTTGGTCTAAGAGCACCTAAATCAGTCACACTGATTTACCTAGCTGACATGGGTCAGCTCGAATAGTCAAGTGATCCGATCAAAACATAATTTCACCAAGAGACCAGGTAAGTTCGATCAGTGGGAGGGTCTGCCAAAGCTTGCCTTAGACACCATCAGAAAAGGCCAGGTAAGCGGGCTCCCAATTAAAAACCACCGGTCTGGTTTACCTTAGACACCAACTAGTTTAATTAGTTTTGATTAGATCAACCTAACAGTTCGTGCTAGACCTCTTAGCCAAGAATCAAGTCCATTTGGTTATCGTTAAAGACATGGACTTGACCAACTACAACTATTGTAATTGATCTAGAGAATCCTTGACCTAATCTAAGACAATAATTGATTAGATTTAGTCAATACTCTAATTAAGTCCATCTTTAATCTAACCATAGGTCTAACCCAATTAATGGACCTAATTCACACTAACCCATTAACCCAATGTGTTATGATTTGTGTCTTAGGTTCTTCAATTCACAATCCTAGAACCTAATCAAACAACTTCTTAATTCTTAATTAAGTTTTGGGCTGAGGGTTGGGTTTGACTTTTCAAAAAATAATTTTCATATCTGTAAAATAATTTTACAATATGATTCTACCAACCATATTGCATGTTTGATTTATAATCAAGATACAAGTGAATTAAACATGAAACTACTTTAGATCTAATCTAAACAGGTTCATGTAATTGAAACAATTTCAACTTTAAATAATTTCTTTGCACAAAAATAATTAACAAAGAGATTTTATTTCAGATTTAAATATCTTTTAAATCTAATAAATCATAAATTTAATCTAGATCATATCTAACAAATTTATGATTAAAGATAGATCTACACAAACTAGGACAACCTTTGCACTGTAAGGGGTAAACCTTACAGCAGGACAACCTTGCAGTTTGTGATTGATCTAAAATTTTAATTTCAGATTTAATAATCAGATTATAAATTAGATCTAATCTAAGAAATAATCTAAGTATGTATAAATAATCATGTAATAAAGAACCTAGGCTCTGATACCAATTATTGGAACCAGATCTAGGGTTTCTGGGTTAGATCTTGAAACTTTTTCAAGATCATACAGCGGAAGACTAAAATAAATCAAAATTTATTTTTTAAAACTAGAGAATCCCTAGATCTAAGATCCTATTACATGATTATTATATAGCATTAAATCAAAAATTAAAATATATAAATATAGCATGAACTACATGTTGATCATATCAGCATGTTTCTATACCAATCTAATGTATGTATTAAACAATAGATCAGATCTATTACCTTGCAAGTTAGATGCTCTAACCTCGTGATCCAGGCTTAAAGATGATGTTGTAAGCCGCACATGCATCCGGCCTTTAGGAGTCATCCACACGAGCCCAAGAATCTCGATCAGAAGTCCTGCTTCAGGAAATCAGCACAGTATGCTAGTACTGCGCTGATCCTTCTTCGATGGTTGATCAGGTGCCTCCTTCTTCTTGATTTGGACTCTTCCAAAGATGAAAAGTAGAAGGAGGAGTTTTAGATCTGAGACACTCTCAATAAACTCAAGATGGAGGGAGGAAAGATATGAAAACAAAAACCCTAGAAGAAGACCCTCTTCTTCTTCTCTCTAGACACCCTAACTTGCATCTTTTATATCTCCATGACCCAAAGGTCTTTCTCTCTGATTTTTAGATGGCCAAAGGTCTCTCAAATCTCTTTTTCTCTTAAAATTTCAAGAAGAACTCATTTTATATAGAGAGATATGATAGAGTCCTTGTCTAGGTCAAATACCTAGTCAAGGCTTATCCAAACATGGCAAGTTAAGGGGCGCCCAACTCTTGAGCACCTCCTCCATATTTTCATGTATGGATTACTAGAAAAGGGTGTACAATATATACCCTAAAAGCCATAAAATTCTAAAAAAAATTTGGATAAATTCGGTGCAAAATTGAAAGAGTTTTGGATTTCTAAAACTCTATCTCATAGAATTCGAAATCCAAACTTATTCCTTTTTTATTTGATCCAAACCACCTTCCATGTAAGAAAGATGAGAGGAAACCTTTTGTGAAGTGGGAGAGACCTGGGAGAGGGCTTTTGTCACACAAAATAAGTGGAGATTGGCGTTGAATAAGAGAGAGGGCTGGGGAAGGCTTATGTGGCGCAAGGTGGAATCCTAGTCTTACTAGGATTCTATCTTATGACTTGTTTTAATTTGGTTTTCCAAACCAAATCAAACTAAAATTAGATCAACCTAATTAAAATAAGTCTTAACAAATTAAAAACCTAATTTAATCAGATTAAATTAGATTTAAATCTGATTTAATTTTCTAACCAAATTAGAAATTAGATTGACCCAAGTCCTAGTTGAACTAGGACTAGTTTTTCCTTGCACTTGGCTTATCCAATAAATCAATTGGACTTGATCCAATCAAGCCCAAAATAAATCTAATTAAATCATATTTAATTAGACTTAATCTCAGCCCATTGGCTTAATCAAATTAAGCCAATTAACAATCGAATTGCTAATCGATCCTCCTGCAATACTTGCATTGGGTTAAATGTCAATCGTATTGATCATTTAACCCTAGAACGATTCTTAATCATTGATCAACCATCCGATCGGATCATGAACTCTAATGTGTGTGACCTCATAGGTCTGAACCTAAGTCGGTAGCACAGAAATAAATTCTTGTACCAATCGAAGTGACCATCTAGCAATGATACCCGACGACCGGATAGGTCGAATGTGTAGAACAACATCCTTAGAATCCATGCGGATATAGTTTTCATATAATTCATCCCCTTGATCAAAATAATCATAAGACACCCCAGAGTTCAACTGTCAACTCTGATCAGGTTGTCCACATTGTATTTCAAAATATCAAATCCATCTAATGGATTATCCTGGCCAAGGTTTTGCTAAATTGAAATACAGCGACTCATTCTTCTCCAACTCTTGGAGTGGTCAATCCCATCTCGATCACACTCTGACTTCGCAAGTACTTGACTGTGCCCAGAAGTCTTCCATCCCTGAATTAGAAATTTAGTTAGTCCAGTACCAAAGCACAGTGAGTTGCTTGCAAGTCACTGAGGCAATCTCAAGTCTAAGGGACACTTATACCTATATCCCATCAGAGACATTCTCGACAGTAGAATACTCTGGAGTTGATCGCGTTCAATGATGATGTACCCTTATATCTCACCTGTATGCCATACCAGTGTCTCCACACTCCTTGGTTAAGAGGACAACCAACCCATATGGCCTATAGCGACCTATGCTCGATAGAAGCTGTCATCCTTATTAACAGCTTATCATTTGGTCGTGAATAGTTTTAAGGACTAATCGATAAATCCTCTTTTTATCGAACTTAAATAGTCCTAAGGACTTCATCATAACAATGGAGTTCATTAGAAGATGAAAGCTTATGATGAAGATGCCAAATATATTTTATTTATTAACAAATCAATTACAATACTTGGTTGTTCAACCGTCAACAGCTTGACGATTGGCTTTTTGGGACACATTTCCAACACTAACCACTTAGGACTCCTCTTTAGTGGTTGATTTAAATCAAATAAAATTTTAACCAATTTTAATTATATTAAAAATTGATTAGATCCAAATAGATTGAAATCCTAATCTAATTAGGAGCCCAAACTATTGAGATTAAAACCTAATCCAATTAGAAATTAGATGTCACCTAATTAGAGGAGGATTTCTAATCCTTTTGGACTCTCTCTTGGTGCTTGAGTCAGACTTAATTTAATCCTAATCTAATTAGGATTTAGTGCACCTATGAAGAGAAAAACTCCTAGTCCAAATAGAAATCCAAACATCTTTAATTAGATCCTAGTCTAATTAAAAATTAAGTCAAATCTAAATCTTAATCAAACAAGAAATTATTCTCTTATGCAATTTGATTATCTCAAAATCCAATTAGGTTTGATCAAATCAAACCCATATCAAGTCAAATTAAATCTAATTTAGTTAGACTTAATGCAAGCCTCATTGCTCAATCAAATTAAGTCAATTAGTAATCTAATTACTAATTAATCCTCCTATAACTCACTAACTCTTTAGTGAGTTACTTAATTGCAACTTTGCATTGAATTAATCATCAATCAAATTGGTAATTAAATTCTATCACGATTCATAATCGTAATCCAACCTGTTGGGTATAAAATAATCTCAGCTGAAGTTCGTAAAAGGCTAACCCTTCCAGGGCTCTTCCGACTTCCGACCTTGTGTGGCGTCTTTCTGAACTCCCCCGACCGTCCAGCTTCCATAATACCATCCGAACTTCTCCGATAATGAGCTCCTCCATTCATCTATCGGGCTGCTCCAAATGCTTTCTGAGCTTCACTATCAGTCGATTTTCTACAGTGATCGACTATTCTCCGAATCTCTTTCAGATTTCTTCCAGCCACGATCGACTCTACTCCGAACTTCTATTGCAAGTGACTTCATCCGAGCTCCTACAAGAGCGGACTCTGTTCGAACTTCTACAGTGGATGGATCTCAGACGAACTTCTACAATGGACGGGCTCCACCAGTCAAATTTCTATTCTGAACTTCTTCCAGACTTCGTCAATAATCGAGCTTCTCCAATAGCGAGACTTCTACAATAAGAAGTCTCCATCCGAGCTTCCACAATAACTGATCTTCGTCCGAGCTTCTACAATAAGCGGACTTCGTCCGGACTCCTACAAGAGCCAGACTCCGTCCGAACTTCTACAACAGAATTGAATCTCGAACTCCTCCAACGTTTGACCTTTTTCAGTGTCCTCAAGACTACTCCAACAGACGAACCTCCACAATGCCATCCGAACTCCACTATCGGTCGACCCTCTACCAGATTCTTCATGAAATCGACCTCTCCGACGGACAGTCCTCAGACAAGCTTCTACATCAGGTAAATTTCAGACGGACTTCTCTAGCAATTAGACTCTTACTGGACTTCTCCAACAGAAAGTCCCCATCCGAGCTTCTACAGCAGATGACTTCTGCCTGCAGCATCAGCGCCCAAGGCACCCGACAACAGTGGACTCGTCAGCAACCTCAAAAATATTCGAGCTTCTCTTAGATTGCAGAGATAGAGAGCCATCCTGCTCCATCAGACGTCCCAGCCGAGCTTCAGCCGTCAGGCCCAAACTCTCTGGCAAGTCATGACAATGGCCACTACCCCACTCCACTCTCTGTAACAGATTCCACGTGGCCCCACCACTCTCTGGCAAGTCGCGACAACGGACACAACTCCACTCTCTATAACAAACTCCACGTGGCTCTAAATGGCCCACTGATGCCACTACTCTCTGTAACAAACTCTGCATGGCCCCAAACGGCCCACTACCAGGCAGTTACAGACGTCGCTGTCAATCAGTTACGCTCTCCATCTATGAAAAGGGACCCCCAGATACGTTCTTCTCTAAGCTTTAAACTTTATCTCAGACTTTACTAAAATTCCAATCGAGTGCTCCATTTTTGTTGAGGCAGAGTACTGACTTGAGCGTCGGAGGGTCTTGTCGGAGCACCCCCAACTTTGATTTAGACTTTTCTAGCAGGTCCCGATGGCAGACGCGATCCCCTCGACTCCAGCTTCTTCGATGTCAGCAAAATTCTGCACCAACAGAATTGGTGCTAGAGGAAGGGTGCCTGTGTCTTTGCAGTACCCTTGTTTTTAAAGGAGTACTCAACGAGATTATCTTTGGTCATCTTCTTCGACATTTTCTCCTTCTTCTCCTGTCAGATCTCCATCTAATGCCTCTCCGAAAGGCATCCACTAGGCGATCCACAACCTCTGCGGCCAGATCTCAGCGAGACCCGCAAGCTCCGGCCTCATCTCCAATTTTTCAAGCTCCTCCTCCTCCGGCCACGACAGTTGGCATGGAGCAGTTCGACCTACTGGTTCAGTCGGTCAGAGGCCTCACCGGAGTAGTGCAGGCCATGCAGCAGCAGCAGCAGCAACAGCCGCAAGCATCTGTGCGGCTGGAAAGAGCATCGTCGGAGTTCTAGAATCCGACGATCGGGCGGGCCACTTGGGCCAGTCGCCCTGTCTTTCCCGAAAAGGGGAAGCAGAAGGTGGAGAGCCCTCCGTCCGATCACGATTCCATCCTTGGAGGGTCCCTACCTCCGTCCCACCAGGGGATCCTTGAGACTCACAGTCGAGAAGATCTCCTAGATCAAAGGTTCCAAGAGATGAACCGACGGATCGAGGAGCTCATCAGACGAGGTCGGCTCGACAGATTCATTTAACGTCGGCCTAAAGGCAGGGAAGATCGGCCGAGGGCCCTACCACAACCGGAGCCGCCAAGGAGGGAGGAACAGCCTGAAGATCGGCCTCCAATCGGGATCATCAACACCATCTCTGGAGGACCCCGAGGGGAGCAGACCTTCTGCGACTATGAAATTCGAAAAATCTACGAATGTATTACCGATAACTTTGCCTTAAATAAACGTTTCTTTCATATTTGCATATCTTTTCTTTTGGTATGGGTTTATAAAATAAGGAGTAGCTCCTACAGACAATCAAAATTAAGCATGTTAGGAACAAGAGGAAAATCTCATCCTAACAGAACGAAGGCCCGGTTATTTAGAGACCGGATAGGGGGAGAGGCCCTTGCAACGCCCTTATGCGCCCCCACAGTCATGTTAGGAACAGGAGGAGAACCTCATCCTAACATGAGCAAAGTCGAAGGTCTAGTTATTTAGAGATCGGATGGGGGGAGAGGCCCTTGTAACGGCCCTATTGCGCCCCCACAGCCATGTTAAGAACAGGAGGAGAACCTTGTCCTAACATGAGCAAAGTCGAAGGCCCGATTATTTAGAGATCGGATGGAGGGAGAGGTCCTTGCAACGGCCCTTATGCCCCCCATAGCCATGTTAGGAACAGGAGGAGAATCATCCTAACATGATAAAGGTCGAAGGCCTGGTTATTTAGAGACCGGATGGGGGAGAGGCCCTTGCAACGGCCCTTACGTGCCCCCACAGCCATATTAGGAACAGGAGGAGAACCTCATCCTAACATGAGCAAGGTCGAAGGCCCGATTATTTAGAGACCAGATGTGGGGAGAGGCCCTTGCAACAGCCTTACGTGCCCCCACAGCCCTGTTAGGAACAGGAGGAGAACCTCATCCTAACATGAGTTGAAATTGACTGTGTCAGAAACAGGAGGAAAACCTCACCCTGACACAAACGAAGACCTGGTTGTTCAAGACTGGATGAGAGGAAAGTCTCCTCAACGGCTCCTCTATACCCCTACAACCCCGTTAAGAGCAGAGGAAAAATCCTCACTCGAACACAAAAAAAAAGGGGGAAGAGAAAAAGAGAAAGCGACGAGCTACGCCAGTGATAAGGAAAAAACAAATTACATCAAAGACACAAGAAACCTCATCTCAACAAGGAAGGAGACTCTTGTCAAAAACCCTCAGTCTCTAAGAGGAAACCCAACACTAGCAGGAGAAAATTGACTTCCTCAAGGTAATGAGAAGTTCGGGCCCCCAAGCTCGAGCACCGGGAGGAAGCGTCAAACTCAAGTGGCCTCGAAAAGACCTTCGATCATGAACAAAAAGGACTAATCAACACGATAATGATCAGAAACCTTCAAACAACGTCGACATCGAAAAAGACAAAAGACAAAAGAAGCTCGGCAAACAACAATCAAAGCAAGAATAGACAAGGTAATGAGAAAATTTCTTTTCATTTCATTAGTAAAGTGTGCATTACAAAACCTATGAAGGCCAAAAAGAAAAATGACAAGAAAAAAAAAGAATACATGGAAGAACAAAAGGTAAAAGAAGCTCTAAGGAAGCTCGGCTTCTTCCGACTTCGAACTCTCGGTTCCAATCATTGTCAGGGATTGCTTTAAATTTTGACTTCTTCTTCCAGTTCCTTCTTTCTTAAAAGTATCTCCCAGTACATCTGGTGGAACCATCGGCTTTCGCCCTCCGACTCCCGAAGCCTCTTCTTTAGAACCTCGGACTCCGCCTCGGCATCCTTAACTGCCTGTTGCTCGTAGGCCAACTGAATCTTCAGCCACTGCAGTTTGGCCTTCTTCTGCCCAAGGGCCATGGACAGTTCTTCCATGGTCCCCCTCAAGGAGCGGAGCTCATCGGAGCCTTGTGCAGAGATGGCCTGGACTCTCTCAGACAACTGTCTCTGAAGGCGGGCAACCTCGTCGGTCACCATCTTGAGCTTCCTTCGGTAGTTGTCTACTTGCCCGCACCAACCGACTCGATAGGCATTGTAGTTCACCTCGGCATCCTGCAGTTGCTTCTGAAGGTCAGAGAATTTCTTCAACCAGTCTCGGTCGTGGTCGGCCTAAGTTGTGAGCCAGGATGAGCTCCCTTCCAACTGGCCGATCTATAATCGCCGCGTGGCCTACTCATCGTAGCAGGTGGCTAAAAGCGGCTGACAATTGACAGAATCATTATTGCACCATACCTAGAGCAACGCTCCAGCAGGAATTTTGAAAAAATCTTTTCAGATCACCTCGATTTGAAAAGGCTCTAGCACCAGCGTGCCAAACGCCAAAATATCTGGAAACAACCGAGTATGAAAATCGAGGGAGGCAACTTCGGTTGTGAAAATTTCTCTGTACTTTCTTCATTCGGAAGCCGAACTCGAAAGTAGGAGGACTGATGTTGGGTATAAAATAATCCCAGTAGAAGTTCGTAAAAGGCCGACCCTTGCAGGGCTCTTCCGACTTCCGACCTTGTGTGGCGTCTTTCTGAACTCCCCCGACCGTCGGAGCTTCCATAATACCATCCGGACTTTTTCGATAATGAAATCCTCCATTCATCTATCGGACTGCTCCAAACGCTTTCTGAGCTTCACTATCAGTCAATTTTCTACCGTGATCGACTATTCTCCGAATCTCTTCCAGATTTCTTCCAGCCACGATCGACTCTACTCCAAACTTCTATTGCAAGTGGACTTCATCCGAGCTCCTACAAGAGCCAGACTCCATCCAAACTTCTACAATGGATGGATCCCAGATGAACTTCTACAACGGACGGGCTCCACCAGTCGAATTTCTATTCTGAACTTCTTTTAGACTTCGTCAATAACCGAGCTTCTATAGCAGTGGGACTTCTACAATAAGAAGTCTCCATCCGAGCTTCCACGATAGCTAAGCTTCGTCCGAGCTTCTATAATAAGCGGACTTCGTCCGGACTCCTACAAGAGCCGGACTCCATCTGAACTTCTACAACAGAATTGAATCTCGGACTCCTCCAATGTTCGACCTTTCCCAGTGTCCTCAAGACTCCTCCAACGGATGAACCTCCACAACGCCATTCGAACTCCACTGTCGGTCGATCCTCTGTCAGATTCTTCATGAAATCGGACCTCACCGACGGACAGTCTTCAGATGAGCTTCTACATCAAGCAAATTTTAGACAGACTCCTCTAGCAATCAACTCTTACCAGACTTCTCCAACAGAAAGTCTCCATCCGAGCTTCTACAGTAGATGACTTCTGCCTGCAGCATCAGCATCCAAGGCACCTGACAACAGTGAACTCATCAGCAACCTCAAAAATATCCGAGCTTCTCTTAGATTGCAGAGATAGAGAGCCATCCTGCTCCATCAGACGTCCCAACCGAGCTTCAACCGTCAGGCCTGAACTCTCTGGCAAATCGCGACAATGGCCACTACCCCACTCCACTCTCTATAACAGATTTCACGTGGCCCCACCACTCTCTGGCAAGTCGCAACAACGGACACCACTCCACTCTCCATAACAAACTTCACGTGGCTCTGAATGGCCCACTGACGCACTACTCTCCGTAACAAACTTCACGTGGCCTTAAACGGCCCATTACCAGGCAGTTACAGACGTCGCTGTCAATCAGTTACACTCTCCATCTATAAAAAGGGATCTCTAGATACGTTCTTCTCTAAGCTCTAAACTCTATCTTGAGACTCTGGTAAAATTTCATTCGAGTGCTCCATTTCTGTTGAGGCAGAGTACTGACTTGAGCATCGGAGGGTCTTACCGAAGCACCCCCAACTCCAGTTTAGACTTCCCTTGCAAGTCTCGACGGTGGATGCGATCCCCTCGACTCCAGCTTCTCTAGCGTCGGCAAAATTCTGCACCAGCACAACCATCTGATCAGTCAATAGCCTTTTTGTTTGTGATCCCACAAGTTCTATTCTATCTGGTAGTGAGATACATCATGATCTCTATCACAATATCATTAAAACTCCTTTCAATAGGTTGGAACCATTCCAACTCTGCCCATCAAAGATCATCGATCATTGAGATAATATTCGTGGGTCTCACAATCTATCAGTGACACCTAGCAGTATGTAGTGATAATCTAGCAGAATAAAAGGTGATGAATCTCTAGGTGCAATTAACGTATGATACAGTCCCTCTATCGTAAGTCCCGATCAGATGGTAGGTCATGGATGAATCATCAAACCTCATCATCAGTCATATGATATATTTAATCAGCTCGAGTCCATATGTGATTCTCATAAAAACTCTTTTTTATTAATCACACTGCTATGACCATAGATTTAAGGACTCAACTTCTTAAATCCCATAGGACTACTCTCTTCTGCTAGGATCGATAGATTCCATCTACATACACACCCTACTCCTACAGTGGACCAACTATCACCAACATCTAGTACAAGGACTCATTGAGTCAATATTTATTTATAATCAAACGCCAGCGCCTCACTGCGAACAGCTGTAGCACCGCAGGTCAAAAGATCAATCATACTACTGTAGCATCGAAAAAATCACTAGCGAGTGAGCAAACATCCATGTGACTTCTCGTGTTGGTCATGCTCAGTATTAGTTATTCTCTAACAACCATTTGCACTCTCGCTCTAGTGTCACTATTTCATAGACTTGAGACTTATCTACCCAAAGAAAACTATTGGTGCAGAATTTTGCCGATGTCGGAGAAGCTGGAGTTGAGGGGATCGCGTCCGCCATCGGGACCTGCAAGAGAAGTCTAAACCAGAGTTGGGGATGCTCCGGCAAGACCCTCCGATGCTCAAGTCAGTACTCTACCTCAACAGAAATGGAGCACTCGAATGGGATTTTAGTAGAGTTTTAAGATAGATTTTAGAGCTTAGAGAAGAACATATCGGGGGTCCCTTTTTATAGACGAAGAGCGTAACTGATTGATAGCGACGTCTGTAACTGCTTGGTAGTGGGCCGTTCAGGGCCATGCGAAGTTTGTTAGAGAGAGTAGTGGTGTCAGGGGGCCATTCGGGGCCATTCAAGGTCATGTAAGTTTGCTATGGAGAGTGGAGTGGTGTCCGTTATCGCGACTTGCCAGAGAGTAGTGGGGCCGTGTGGAACCTATTATAGAGAGTGGAGTGGGGTAGTGGCCATTGTCGTGACTTGCCAGAGAGTTTGGATCTGACGGTTGAAGCTCGGTTGGGACATCTGATGGAGTGAAATGACTTTCTGTCTCAGCAATCCAAGAGAAGCTCGGATGTTTTCAAGGTTGCTAACGAGTCTACTGTTGTCAGATATCTTGGGCGCTGATGCTACAGATGGGAGTCATCTGCTGTAGAAGCTCGGATGGGAACTTTCTATTGGTGAAGTTCGGTAGAGGTCCGATTGCCAGAGAAGTCCATCTGAGATTTGCATGATGTGGAAGCTGTCTGAAGGTTGTCCGCCTGAGAGGTCCAGTTTGTAGGGGGTCGTCCGACAGTAGAGTTCGGATGGCGTTGTGGAGGTTTGTCTGCTAGAAGAGTCTTAAAGACACTATGGAAGGTCGAATTTTGGAGGAGTCTGAGATTCAATTTTGCTATATTCCAGCTTTTGTAGGAGTCTGAAAGGAGTCGCTTATTGTAGAAGCTCGGACGAAGACCAATTATCATGGAAGCTTGGGTGGAGACTTCTTATTGTAGAAGTCTCACTGTTGAAGAAGCTCGGTCATTGATGAAGTTTAGAAAAAGTTCAGAGTAGAGATCTGGTGGAGCCTATCTATTGTAGAAGTTTATCTGTGATCCATCCACTGTAGAAGTTCGGACAGAGTCTGATTCTTGTAGGAGCTCGGATGAAATTTGGAAGGTGGTCGACCACCGTAAAAACTTGGATGGAATCTGGTTACTGTAGACGTCCTGCCGTCGGAGAAGCTCGAAAAGCATTCGGAGCAGCCCGGTAGATGAATGGAGGAGCTCATTGTCAGAGAAGTTAGGATGGTATTATGGAAGCTCGGACGATCGGAGGAGTTCAGAGAGAGACACCGCATAAGGTCGGAAGCCAGAAGAGCCCAGGGAGGATCAACCTTTTATGAACTTTGACTGGGGATATTTTATACCCAACACCAATCCCCCTACTTTCGAGTTTGGATTCTGAATGAAGGAAGTATAGAGAAATTTTCATAGTCAAAGTTGTCTTGATTTTCGTACTCGGTTGTTTTAAGATATTTTGGCATTTGGCGCACTGGTGCTAAAGCCTTTTCAAATCGAGGCGATCCGAAAAGATTTTTTTTCAAAATTTTCATTGGAGCATTGCTCTAGGTATGGCGCAATAATGGTTCTGCCAACCGTCAGCCACTTTCAGTCTCCTACCATGGTGAGTGGGACACATGGCGGTTGTAGATCGATTAGAGGAGATCTGCAATCATTACTGTGTCAGACCTCATCACTTATTTAATCCTGCCTCCCTCCTTCAGGGGTCTCACTTTGTCTGGAAGCTTCTTCGATCCCTCCTTCTTCTTGAAAGTTTCGTTCTTCCCCAGCATCCTTCTCGACCTTAGGCGTTCTTCGAGTCATCCCCATCTCTGCATCTCTGCATCCTTCGGACCAACCTAGGTTAGTTCCAGATCTCTCTCCTGTATTTTTTCTTGCTGTTCTTCTTCTGTTTTTCTTTCTTTACATTTTGTCTGTTCGATTTTCCATGAGCACCCTGTTTCTTATTTTTTTTAATTTTTTTGGGATTTTTAGGGTTTTCACTTGATTCAAAATATCCTCCAACACTTCCTCCTCTAGCAGTTCTAGGAGTCCGTCAGTTCCAGCCTCCCAAAATCTTAGTTCTGTAGATAAATCTCATTTGGTCTTTGTACCAGACACCATCCCCAGCTCTCTGACCTCAGAGAAACTCTCACTAATTAGGATTCAGTATGGGGTTCCTCTGGAGTACGAGCTGGAGCTTCCTGGGCCGACTGGCCAGGCTAGCGTCCCTCCCCCGGCTACTTCCATTTATACCAAGAAGCTTTTCACTCCGGGCTTCGACTTCCACTTTCACCTTTTGTTATTGCTCTCTTTTGCTTCTTAAACATTTCTTTAGTTTCTATAGCACCGAACTCCTTTAGATTTCTGATAGGATTTCTTTCCCTCTATAGTTTAGCTGAAGTTTGACCAACCTTTTCTTTGTTTAGGAATTTTTATACCTTCAAGCGTCATCCCTCGACAAAGGACTGGTGGTACTTCTCTCTTCAGTTCGGTAGAAAGGGGTTGCTGAAAGGTGCCCCCTCTTTTATCCACAACTGGAAGGAGAGGTACTTCTACGTTCAATGCCCGACCTTGGAGTTGGGGTTGCCTCCCTGGGGCTCCATGAGGGATTCCGTCCGTCGGGCTTCTAGCTTGGGACAGGATGGCCTTGAAGCCTCCAATAAACTCGAGGCTTATCCAGCCCCTCTTCTCTCCAACCTCCTGAAGGAACAACACTTGTTCAACATCGGCCTAAGCCCTCTCAACCATGCCGGTATTGTTATATATATATACATTTTTTTTTCTTTATCATTCGCTGCTTCCTCTTTCTTCTTGTTCTTTTGTTAAGCTGTGTCGATCCTCATTCACTACAGATATGGATGCTGATGCAGCTCGAATGCTAGCCCAAGGTCTCAAGACCCACAAAAGGAAAGACGCAGCATCCTCGGGGGTGGCGAAGAGGGCAAGGGTAGAAGAGGCCAGCCCGACTGCACCTGCTCAGGTGGCCATTGCCGTCGATGCTTCCTCCGACATCGAGCCCACAGTCCCCCGGGCCTCTTCAAGGAGATCCCGATCGAAGTTCCCGCTCTAGAGGCCCTGGCCAAGGAGGCACCAGGGGCCGAACGGAGAAAGAGAAGGAAGATATTGGCCCGTAAGAGCCACAGCAGCAGGGCTACCATCGAGGGGGCCGATGGCTCCGAAGAAGATTCGAGGGAGAATCCCTTCAACAATAGGGATCTAATAAAGAGATTGATCGACGGGTGCATCCTGCCCGAGGTCATCCACAGGATCGTCCACGTCGATCCTGAGCAGTGGGTCTGGGACTTTCTGGGATTCTTTCTCGAGGTAGGTCAATTTACTCCTTCTTCCTACCTCTTTACTTTGCTTATTCCTCGGCTTTTATATTGACTCCCTGGCCGCTCTTGCAGATTGGACACCAGCTCATCGCCAACATCGAGGTGATGAACGATGCTAGGAAAGAGGCCGCCCAGGTGGAGGAAGGTCGCTTGGCCGAGGCTGCCCGCCTCGAGGAGAAGATTGCCGAAGTTGCGAGTCTCCAAGAGGCACTGCAAAAGGAGGGGCAGACCTCGACAGACTTGAGGGCCACCTTGGAGGAGGAGAGAAAGAAAGCAGAGGCCGAGGTCTCTGAGTTGAAGGCATAGATCCCGATCCTGGTCTCGGAGGCAATGGTCTGAGCAGTGGAGGAGTTCAAAATCTCCTCCGAGATGAGGGATCTAAAGGTCGAGTTCGGCTAGGCCACCTTCATCAAGGGCTTTGAGCTCTGCCAAGAGAAGGTGGTCAGAAAGTTTTTCGAGCTGGACCTCGGCTTTCTGGATGAGGTATCCGATGACGAAGCCGGGCCTTCTGAAGCTGCTGCCGGTCTTCCTCCAGTCGAGACTTCCTCGACTGCAGTGGCTACTGCAACCGACCTTTCGAGGGCACTGAGCTCCCCCACTTCTATCCCAGAGGTCCAAAACCTCTAATTTTGTATTCTCTCTCTCTTTTTTTTTGTAACTTTCTCTCGTTCTCTTGTACTTAAGAACTATTTAATCAATGAAATCAGACTCTTCTTTATAGAGGGCTCCTCTTTTTTACTCTGCATTCTTTTTCTTCTCTTTTATTTTCTGGCACTGATTTGCATTGTGGCACTCTTGTCTTCCAACGACTGTGCCCTGCCAAAGCTCTTCCCCTACCATAGGGGATTCCTCTGAAGTCGATGGTCCAGGACCTCAGAAGAAAAGTTCGTCACCTGATGAAGAAATCAAAGAAGCTGGATAACGAACTTAACCAGCTGAGGCAGAGCCATTCGAAAGTCACTGTGGAGGCTGCTCGCTTTTGGGACCTCCACAAAAAGGGCTTCATGGACTATACCCGGAGGAAGGCTGACTTCGTGAAGGAGCTTGAGGAACTCTGAAAATATGCCAGCGATCGATCTTGGACTCAGGCTTCCAAGATCAGCTCCCTTGAGGTCGAGCTGGCAGCTGCACAGGAGAAGATCGGTCAGTTGGAAGGGAGCTCGTCCTAGCTCACAACTCAGGCCGACCGCGATCGAGACTGGTCGAAGAAATTTTCTGACCTTTAGAAGCAGCTGCAGGATGTCGAGGTGAACTACAATGCCTACCGAGTCGGCTGGTGCAGGCAAGTAGATGACTACCGAAGGAAGCTCAAGACGGCGACCGATGAAGTTGCCCGCCTTCAGAAGCAGTTGTCTGAGAGAGTCCAGACTGTCTCTGCACAAGGCTCCGACGAGCTCCGCTCCTTGAGGGGGACCATGAAAGAACTGTCCGTGGCTCTTAGGCAGGAGAAGACCGAACTGCAGCTGCTGAAGATTCAGCTGGCCTACGAGCAGCAAGCAGTCAAGGATGCCGAGGTGGAGTCCGAAGTTCTGAGGAAGAGGCTTCGGGAGTCAGAGGGCGAGAGTCAGCGGTTCCACCAAATGTATCGGGAGATGCTGTTAAGAAAGAAAGAACTGAAAGAAGAAGTTGAAAACTTAAAACAATCCTCGATGATGGCTGGAACTGAGAGTTCAAGGTCTGAAGAAGCTGGGCTTCCTTAGAGGTTCTTCACCTTTTATTCTATGTATTCTTTCTTTTTCTTGTCATTTTTCTTTTTTGGCCTTCAAAGACTTTGTAATGTATACTTCACTAATGAAATGAAAAGGAAAATTTTCATTACCTTATCCATTCTTGCATTAAGTTATCATTTACCAAACTTCTTTTATCTTTTATCTTGTTCTATGTCAACGTTGTTTGAAGGTTCTTGATCGCCGTCGTGTTGATTTGCTCCTTTTGTTCATGATCGAAGGTCTTTTCGAGGCCATTTGAGTTTGACGCTTCCTCCCGATGCTTGAGCTTGGGAACCCAAACTTCTCGTTATCTTGAGGAAGTCGATTTTCTTCTGCCAGTGTTGGGTTCCCTCTTAGAGACTGAGGGTTTTTGACAAGAGTCTCCTTCCTCGTTGAGATGAGGTTCCTTGTGTCTTTGATATAGTTTGTTTTTCCCTTATCACTGGCATGGCTCGTCGCTTTTCCTTTTTCTCTCCCTCTTTTTTTTGTGTTCGAGTGAGGATTTTTTCTTTGCTCTTAATGGGGTCGTAGGGGTGTAGAGGAGCCGTTGAGGAGGCTTTCCTCCTCGTTCGATCTTGAATGATCGGGTCTTCATTTGTGTCAGGATGAAGATCTCCTCCTATTCCCGACACAGTCAATTTTAGCTCATGTTAGGATGAGGTTCTCCTCCTGTTCCTAACATGGCTGTGGGGGCACGTAAGGGCCATTGCAAGGGCCTCTCCCCCCCTCCGATCTCCAAATAATAGGGCCTTCAACCTTGCTCATGTTAGGATGAGGTTCTCCACCTGTTCCTTGTTGGAGCACAATCCTGGCTCCTCCCACGGACCTTGGGTGCAGCGAAACTAGCAACGAATAGATCTGGAGACTTCTAGACTCGATCCAAGGCCCTTGACGAAATCAGCCTGGTTGCTGTCTTCTTCGTCAGCCTTTCGTTCCAGATGAAGAACACCTCTGATCTCACCTCTAAAAAATCCAAGATCTGGTACCCAACTAGATCAGATCTGGACTGAGGTCTCCTAATTTGTAGATCTTGAATCAGGATATTCTAGATAGGAAAGAAGATAGATGGAGACAGACCTTGCAGATCTATCCTGCTGCAGCCTTTCTTGTAGATCTGTTGATGGAGATCTCACCCGTGCCTCAAACGACCTCAGATCAACTCCAGATCTGAGAGAGACTTGTATCAACCTCTTCTCAAGGAATTCCAGGGCCTGAACCTGATGCTTGGGTGGCTGCAAGAGAGGGAGAAGAGAGAGAGAGTCGGCGGCTGCAAGGGAGAGGGGCTAGCGCCTCCTTGCTTTTCTTTCCTTTTTGGGACCTGGCGGCAAGAAACCCTAGGGTTTCTTGCTCCTGGGGCATGGAGAAAGGCTGGAGAGAGAGGGAGAAGAGAGAGAGAGATTTGGGAGAAAGACTTCGATATTTCTTTGGCTTAATCAAACCTATACAAGTACATGTATATATAAACACAGGGTCAAGTGACCCAAACCCAAAACTCCCTTGACCAACTCTATGGGAGATTAGGTTAATCCAAGCCCATGTACACCCATGACTCAACCTAATCTCACCTATCCTGGGCTCAGACCTAGCCCATAAAGAGTTGCTCCCTTGAGGCCCACATAACCTAGACCTCAAGAACCAGAAAGGCCCACAGCCTTTCAACCTAGGGCCCAACTAGCCCTAGAGCCTCCATGAAGCCCTCATGAATGATGGACTTTGGCCTTAGCCTTGGTCCCCTGGGCCTTGGGCACACCACCTGGATCATAACAATCTTCACCTTGGTGTCCCAAGGCCTCAACCAGCTCCACTCTGTCCTTGCAACTGCAGACCCATTTGCAGCCAATGGGCCTCTTCCCCTGTGGCAACTGCACCAATCGCCAGTCTGGTTCTGATGGAGAGACTGCATCTCCTCGGACATCGTCTGGACCCACCGCTCTCTGTCCTGGCTCTCAATAGCCTCTTGATATGTATATGGGTCTCCATTCACTGTCACCAGGGCATATGACAGCGTCTCCTCGAAGCCATATCGGTCCAGTTGCCTGATGGTCCTCTTGGGCTTGTGTAGGGCAACACCGATATCAGTCCTCGATCCAGCTCACTCCTGCTGGACCTCTCCACCTCGATCATCCATCCGAGTCCTCTCCACCTGTGGAGACACCTTAGGTAGGTGCTCCACCTAAATGTCATGTCCTCCCATAGTACCTGCAAGAGGCAAAATAAAAGAGGTAAGCTATCCAGCAGCACCCTGCTGGACCTCCTCCTGCTCCTGCTGCTCCTCCATGCCTGCTCACCTCCGTAGGACTGACTCCTCATCAAAAGTCACATCCTGACTAATGATGACCTTCTTTTCCAAGGGATCCCACAGCCTATATCCCATGACTCCTCGCGGATAGCCTAGAAACACCATCTTGCATGATCTGACGTCTAGCTTGCTCCGCTCACCAGCTCCAATGTGCACATAGGCCATGCACCCAAATACCCGTAGATGGTCCAGCCCAACTATCCTTCTAGACCACATCTCCTCTGGAAGCCTACCATCTAACCTGGTGTGAGGTGATCGATTGATCAAGTAACCCACTGCATCTACTGTGTCAACCCAGAATGCCTTTGGAAGCCCTGCCTGCAGCCTCATGCATCGTGCCTTTTCTAGAAGTATTCTGTTCATCCTCTTGGCCACCCCATTCTGCTGTGGAGTCTCCTTAACTGAGAAGTGTCTCCTGATCCCACACTCCTCACAGTAATCCTGAAACTCTCTACTGGTGTACTCCCCACCATTGTCTGACCTCAGACACTTCACGCTCCTCCCCTGCTCCTTCTCCACCTCTGCTCTCCAGATCTTGAACTTGGTGAAGACCTCTGACTTCTCTCTCATGAAGTAAATCCAGAGTTTTCTTGAGAAAACATCAATCAGGGTCATGAAGTATCTGGCCCCATTCCTAGCTGAAACTGGGGCTGATCCCCACACATCCATGTGTACTAACTCCAGAGAGGCTGCACTGCGGGCTGTACTGATGTTGAACTGAACTCTCCTCTGCTTTTCCATCTGGCAAGGCTCACAGATCTCTCCTGTAGCACCATCCTCCAGATCAGAGATGAGTCCTCTCCTGCTCAACTCCCTCAGCCCCTTGTCACCCATGTGGCCTAGGTGGTAGTGCCACATCCTGTAAGCCCCCTACTAGTCCTGTGCTGCAGCTGCTGCATCAGACTCTCCGATCACCACAGATCCCTCCATGCGATAGAGGTTATTGTCCAATCTCCTGCCTTTCATCACCACCATAGCTCCATTGGAGATGTTCCGTACTCTACTTCTAGCCCTACTGCTGAAGCTGTATCCATTGTGCTCCAAGTAGCCCAGTGACACCAAATTCTTTTCCAGCTCCGGGATGTGCTTTACATTTGTCAATGTCCTCACAATCCCATCAAACATCCTTACCCTGACTGTCCCTATCCCAGCCACCTCGAAGGATGATTGTCGCCTAGAGTCACCGATCCCTCATCTATCTTGGTGTATGTCGCAAACCAAGACCTGTGTGGTGTGTAGTGATGTGAGCACGTAGAGTCTAGTGTCCACTCCTCTGTGTAATGCCTGTGACCATTTGATACCACAAGTAGATCATCCTCCACCTGCTGCCCAGCAACTGCACTCACTGATTCTGAGCCACTTCTTTCTCCCTTCTTGCTCTTCCATAGTGGACATTCTCGCTTGAAGTGCCCGAACTCTTTGCACTTGAAGCATTTCACCTCTTTCTTTCCCTTCCTGGACTTGGACCGCCCCCTGGACTTGCTTCTGCCTCTGCCTCTGCCTGTCCTCTCCCTACTGCTAAACCCTCCTGGGGAGCCCGATCTCTGGTCAACTTTTTTCTCTGCTCATTAGACCTCAGCACCGAGACCATGTCCTCATATTCCAGAGTCTCCTTGCCGTAGAGCAGTGTAGTCACCAAAGAGTCATATGATCTTGGTAGTGAACACAAAAGCAACAGGGATTTATCCTCCTCATCCAGCTTCACCCCGATATTCATCAACTCCATGCACAACTGGTCGAACCTCTGAGTGTGGCCAATCATATCAGATCCCTCCTGCATCTGAAGACTGTACAACCTCTTCTTCAGTATTAGCTTGTTGCACATATTCTTCCCCATATACATGGTGTGCAACTTCGACCAAAGGCCCTTTGGGGTCTTTTTTTCCAGCACCGAATACAACGCCGCATCCACCAAATATCCTCTGATCACCGAGCATACTTTCTTCTCCAACAATGCTCACTGTCTATCTATCATTCCCTCAGGCTTCTCATCCAAAGCCTGATCCAGATCTGCTTGCACCAGAAGATCCTCCACCCAGATTTTCCATATGAAAATTTTTTTTTGCCATCAAACTTCTCAAAATCGACCTTCATATTGCTGCCCATGACTAGATCCAAGCCAAACAAACAATATAAAATCAAGAAGTGTAGAATATACCTTGATGGTACCTTGCTGAAAATTTTCAGCACTTGGGATCTTCAACTTCTCGTGCTTGGAACCGCATCCTCACCACCGTGGCTCTGATACCAACTATTGGAGCATGATCCCACCTTCTCCCATGGATCTTGGGTGTAGCAAAACCAGCAACGAATAGATCTGGAGACTTCTGGACTCGATCCAAGGCCCTTGACGAAATCAGCCTGGTTGCTGTCTTCTTCGTCAGCCTTTCGTTCCAGATGAAGAACGCCTCTGATCTCACTCTAAAAAATCCAAGATCTGGTGCCCAACCAGATCAGACCTGGACCAAGGTCTTCTAATTTGTAGATCTTGAATCGGGGTATTCTAGATAGGGAAGAAGGTAGATGGAGACAGACCTTGCAGATCTATCCTGCTGCAGTCTTTCTTGCAGATCTATTGATGGAGATCTCACCCGCACCTCAAACGACCTCAGATCAACTCTAGATCTGAGAGAAACTTGTATCAACCTCTTCTCAAGGATTTCAAGTCCTGGACTTGATGCTTGGGTGGCTGCAAGAGAGGGAGAAGAGAGAGAGTCGGTGGCTGCAAGGGGGAAGGGGCTAGCGCCTCCTTGCTTTTCTTTCCTTTTTGGGACCTGGCGGCAAGAAACCCTAGGGTTTCTTGCTCCTGGGGCATGGAGAAAGGCTGGAGAGAAAGGGACAAGAGAGAGAGAGACTTAGGAGAAAGAGTTCTATATTTCTTTGGCTTAATCAAACCTATACACATACATGTATATATAAACACAGGGTCAAGTGACCCAAACCCAAAACTCCCTTGACCAACTCTATGGGAGATTAGGTTAACCCAAGCCCATGTACACCCATGACTTGACCTAATCTCACCTATCCTAGGCCCAGATCTGAACCATAAAGAGTTGGTCCCTTGAGGCCCACATAACCTAGACCTCAAGAACCCGAAAGGCCCACAGCCTTTCAACCTAGGGCCCAACTAGCCCTAGAGCCTCCATGAAGCCCTTATGAATGATGGACCTTAGCCTTAGCCTTGGTCCCCTGGGCCTTGGGTACACCACCTGGATCATAACATTCCTAACATAGCTGTGGGGGCACATAAGGGCCATTGCAAGGGCCTCTCCCCCCATCCGGTCTTTAAATAACCAGACCTTTGACTTTGCTCATGTTAGGATGAGGTTCTCCTCCTATTCGTAACATGACTGTGGGGGCACATAAGAGCCATTGCAAGGGCCTCTCCCCCCATCTGGTCTTTAAATAATCGGGCCTTCGACTTTGCTCATGTTAGGATGAGGTTCTCCTCTTGTTCCTAACATGGCTGTGGGGGCACATAAGGGCCGTTGCAAGGGCCTCTCTTCCCATCCGATCTTTAAATAATCGAGCCTTCGACTTTGCTCATGTTAGGATGAGGTTCTCCTCCTGTTCCTAACATAGCTGTGGGGGCACATAAGGACCGTTGCAAGGGCCTCTCCCCCCATCCGGTCTTTAAATAACTGGTCCTTCAACTTTGCTCATGTTAGGATGAGGTTCTCCTCCTGTTCCTAACATGGCTGTAGGGGCACATAAGGGCCGTTGCAAGGGCCTCTCCCTCCATCCGGTCTCTAAATAACCAGGTCTTCGACTTTGCTCATGTTAGGATGAGGTTCTCCTCCTATTCCTAACATGACTGTGGGTGCACATAAGGGCCATTGCAAGGGCCTCTCCCCCCATCTGATCTTTAATTAATCGGGCCTTCGACTTTGCTCATGTTAGGACGAGGTTCTCCTCCTGTTCCTAACACGCTTAGTTTCGATTGTCGGAAGGAGCTACTCCCTATCGTTACGAGCTCATGCCAAAAGAAAAGATATGCAAATACGAAAGAAACTTTTATTTAAGGCAGAGTTATTGGTAATACATTCATAGATTTTTCGAATCCCATAGTCATGGAAGGTCTACTCCCCATCGGGGTCCTCCAGAGATGGAGTTGATGATCCCAATTGGAGGTCGATCTTCAGGCTACTCCTCCCTCCTTGATGGCTTCGATTTTGGCAGGGCCCTCAATCGATCTTCCTTATCTTCAGGTCGACGTCGAATGAATCTATCGAGCCGACCTTGTCTGATGAGCTCATCGATCTCATCTCAGAGCTGAATGCACTCCTCCATGTCATGGCCATGGTCACGATGATAGAGGCAGAACTTGTTAGGGTTGCACTTCCCGAGGTGTGTGCACATCTTTCCAGCCTTGGTAGCTGCTCCCTGACCTCCATCAGCACTTGAATTTTCGATGCATTGAGAGGGGCGTAGCTGTGGAATCTTCTTGAGGGAGAGCCCCGCCAAACTCTACGGTTCGGGCTTCTCTGCCTACGAGCCCAGGGAAGAGTCTGAGCATGCTTGTGCCAGAGGGAGTTTGAGAATGTGGCCGAGCTTCACTCGATCCTTTTTCAACTGTGGGCTTGCTGGAGTCTCCCGCCTGCCGCTCCTTCACGGCCTCCTCATCCTTCATCTTGAAGGCTTCTTCTACTCGGGCATATCCTTCGGTCCGAGCCAGCAATCAACGAAGTCCCTGGGATACTTCTTTTCCAGGGAAAATAGAAGATTGTTCTTTTGAAGACCGCCCTTCAAGGCGTCCATCGCAACTGATTGGTCCAAGTTTCGGACCTCCAACACGGTGACGTTAAAACAGTTGACGTAAGCTCGGATGGATTCTCCCTCCTTTTGCTCGATGTTGATGAGGGACTTCGAACCTCTCTGGAGATGCCGGCTGCTGACGAAATGAGCAACGAACTGGTGGCTCATCTGATCAAAAGAGAAGATAGTACCCGACTTCAATGCCGAGTACCAATTTCTTGCTGCTCCCTTCAAGGTAGATGGGAAAGCTCGGCACAGGATGGCTTCTGGCACACCATGGAGCAGCATCATTGTCCGAAAGGCCTCCAGGTGGTCAACCAGATCCGAGGTCCCATCGTAGCTCTTGAATTGGGGGAGCTTGAAGTTCGACAGGATTGGTTCCTGCATGATCATTTGAGAGAAAGAAGGGTCAGTGCAAATGTCCTCACCGTAAGTAGTGGGAGCATGGCGGAGCTCTTCAATCCGCCAGTTCATCTCCCAGAATCTTTGATCCAGGAGGTCCTCTCGACTGCGAGTCTCGAGGATCTTCTGGTGGAACAAGGGTAGGGACCCTCCGGGGGTGGAATCATGATCGGATGGAGGGCTCTCCGCCTTCTACTTCCCCTTTTCGGGGAAGACAGGGTGACTAGCCCAAGTGGCCCGCCCGATCGCCAGATTCTGGAACTCCGATGATGCTCTTTCTAGTCACACTGATGTCTGTGGCTGCTGCGACTGCTGCTGCATGGCCTGCACTGCTTCGATAAGGCCTCTGACCTGCTGAACCAGCAAGTCGAATTGCTCCATACCAACTACCATTGTCGGAGGAGGAGCCTGGAAAATTGGAGATGAGGTCGAAGCTTGCGGGGCTCGCTGAGATCTGACCGCGGAGGTCGTGGATCACCTAGTGGATACCTTTCGGAGAGGCATCAGGTGGAGATCTAGCAGGGAAAGAAGGAGAAAGTGTCGAAGAAGATGATCGAAGACAGTCCTGTTGAGTACTCTTTTAAGAATAAGGGTACTGTGAAGACACAGCCCCTTCCTCTAGCGCCAATTCTGTTGGTGCAGAATTCTACCGACATCGGAGAAGCTGGAGTCGAGGGGATCGCGTCCATCGCTGGGACCTGTAAGGAAAGTCTAAATCGGAGTTGGGGGTGCTCCGGCAAGACCCTCCGACGCTCAAGTCAGTACTCTGCCTCAACAGAAATGGAGCACCCAAATGGGATTTTAGCAGAGTTTTGAGATAGAGTTTAGAGCTTAGAGAAGAATGTATCTGGGGGTTCTTTTTTATAGATGGAGAGCGTAACTGATTGACAGTGACATTTGTAACCATTTGGTAGTGGGCTGTTCGGGGACACATGGAGTTTGTTATGGAGAGTAGTGGCGTCAGGGGGCCGTTCAGGGCCACGTGGAGTTTGTTTTGGAGAGTGGAGTGGTGTCCGTTGTTGCGACTTGCCAGAGAGTAGTGGGGCCACATGGAACCTGTTACAAAGAGCGAAGTGGGGTTGTGGCCATTGTCGTGACTTGCCAGAGAGTTCAGGTCTGACGGCTGAAGCTCAACTGGGACGTCTGATGGAGCGGAACAGCTTTCTGTCTCAGCAATCCAGGAGAAGCTCGGATGTTTTCAAGGTTGATGATGAGTCTACTATTATCGGATACCTTGGGTGCCGATGCTACAAGCGGGAGTCATCTGCTGTAGAAGCTCGAACGGGGACTTTCTGTTGGTGAAGTTCGGTAGAGCTCCGATTGCCAGAGAAGTCCGTCTGAAATTTGCCTGATGTGGAAGCTCGTCTGAAGATTATCCATCGGAGAGGTCCAGTTTGCAGGGGGTCGTCCGACAATGGAGTTTGGATGGCGTTGTGGAGGTTTGTCTGCTGGAGGAGTCTTGAGGACACTGTGGAAGGTCGAACATTGGAGGAGTTCGAGATTCAATTCTGCTATATTCTGACTTTTGTAGGAGTCTGAAAGGAGTCCGCTTATTGTAGAAGCTTGGATGAAGACCAATTATCGTGGAAGCTCGGGTGGAGACTTCTTATTGTAGAAGTTTCACTGTTGGAGAAGCTCGGTCGTTGATGAAGTCCGGAAGAAGTTCGGAGTAGAGATCTGGTGGAGCCTATCCATCGTAGAAGTTCATCTATGATCCATCCACTGTAGAAGTTCGGACGGAGTCCGATTCTTGTACGAGCTTGGATGAAATCTGAAAGGCGGTCGACCATCGTAGAAACTTGGATGGAGTCTGGTTACTGTAGATGTCCTGCCGTCGGAGAAGCTCGAAAAGCATTCGAAGCAGCCTGGTAGATGAATAGAGGAGCTCATTGTTGGAGAAGTCCGGATGGTATTATGGAAGCTCGGACGATCGGAGGAGTTCAGAGAGAGACACCGCATAAGGTCGGAAGCCAGAAGAGTCCAGGGAGGATTAGCCTTTTACAAACTTCGACTAGGGGTATTTTATACCCAACAGAAATGATTTGTGTACTAATCTATTTGGATCAATCACCATCTCCATGATGATCTTATGATCAAGTGTAATTTAGGAATTAACCATCAATGACACATGTCTCAAATTCTCAACTCTTTGAGATCATGGACACATAAAATATGAATGGTAATATAAGTGCCCATTAAGTATAAAATATGTCCTAGTAATATGATATACGTCAATCAAGATTGGCTTCTAGGGTATACATCCAACAGGGATAAATTATACACTAACCATATGTCAATAGGTTCATGAATAATCTTTGTATTCTTTCGATCTATCCAGACATCGGGTCCTATTGCTAGATGATTACATCGATTAGTTCAAAAAGTTATTCCTATGCTACCAGCTTAGGTTCGAATCTATGAGGTTACACTCAAAAAAAATTTTGACTGATCATATGGCTGATCAATGATTGATAATCATTCTAAGATTTAATCATCAATTTGATTGATGATGAACCTTATGCAAAAGTTGCATTAAATTAATTCACTAATTATTGATGAATTAAAGAAAGATTGATTAGCAATTAGATTATTAATTAGCTTAATTTAATTGAATATGGAAGTTTGGATTAAATCTAATTGAATAGGATTCAATTTGGTTTGACCTGAATAGGTTATAAGATGACCAAATCATTAAAAATATTCGATTTTTGATTTAAGCTCGATTAATTTCTAATCTGATTAGGATTCAATCAAAATCATTTATCACCTAATTATATTAAATAATTTAATTGGGTCTAACCTAATTTGATTGGGTCAATAATCTAATAAGAAATGAATACAAACTCGAATTTGAATGGAACAAGAACACCTCATGCGTCACCTTTCATTGTGCCTTGCTTTTCTTCATGCGTGAGAATGGTTTTCACATGAAATTTTTTGTGTCCAAAAGGTGTGTGATGCCTTCTTCTAATCCTCTTTAGATAAGAATTTGGTTGATTCAAGTTTGACTTCAAATTGGTTTGAAATCAAACTTAAATCCAGAGTCCAAGTTTTGTGGGACTCTTCATTGCCGCCGATCAACCTTCTTTCTCATGCACAAACAAATTTTTGCATGATTTTTTTTTGCTAATATAAGTTGTGTCACCTCCTTTCTAAGTCCTTTAGTTTTATATTAAATCTAATTTGAAAAAGAGTTAAAATTTGATTTGAAGTCATGATAAGATCAAAGGCTATTTGAAGCTGAACCAGATTATCCAAACTCTAATTAGGATGCCACCTTAAGAAGGGCAAACCTTTTGTGTACCAAACCACTTTAGATTTGGCTTGAGAAATCCTTAGAGAGTGTATGAGAAACTTGAGAAACAGGGGTGAGCATCCGTGCATGAGAAAAAGAAGAAGAAGATCCTCTTTGGGGCATGAGATCTAGGGCAGGGTTTCAGGATTTTCTAATTCCTATTTTGTGAGAGAGAAAAATAAAAAAAGTTTTGTTTTTCTTCTTCCACGCTATCTCCTTTTTGAAAAGATCTCTCTTCTGATCTAAAGGTGTCTGTTTGATCTGAAGAAAGGGATCTCCATCAGCCATCTAGATCTTTCATCGTGAGCTAACACTCTCAAAAAGGATGATCTATTCGGTGCTTCGAGTGGATCACCTGTAGAGACCGAACATACTATGTGGTTGCTTGACATCAGGAAGGACCTCCTACCAAGTGCCACAACAGTGGTGATCATCAACCCATGATCAAGTATTGGATTCTGAACTCAACAAATCAAATCTAAGCGTTAGATCTGATTCAGGGCATCGATATGATCGATCCAATATTTTCATATCATAATCCTTAGGAAGGTAGTTTAGATCTAATCTAAAGTATGTATAGAAGATTAAGTAGTTTAATCTACTACTTTCATTATAAAAATTTTAAAAATATACATGCTTGAACTGCCTATTTCCCAATAATGGTATCAAAGCCTCGATTTCTTATGACGTGAATTTTCTGCATAAATCTGATATTAATCTGATATAGTTATTTAGATTAGATCTAAATAATTAATTTAGAATTTGAGTAGTGTAGTAATCTGATTGGATAGATTCTCATAGCTGTCTGATCATAGGAGAAATCAGGAGTTCGTAGCCCTAATTACCCATTCGATGGGATCTCTTATGGCGTGTAGGAGTGTTGCACGGTCTTTTTCATGATGATGAGCAATAAAAATTTTTTTAAAACTTTATTTTAAATTTAAAATAATATATTTTAGATTTGAAATTAGAATTTTAATCATTGGATGATTGTTTGTGAAAATATTTTATAAAATTAAAAACTATTTTCAAACACCGAATCCCAACCCATGTCAGCTCAAAACTTAATTGAGAATTAAGCGATCTAGATTTAAGAATCAAGATCTAAGGCATCAATTTCATAATTCATGGGTTAATAGGTTAGCTTGAGTCAAGTCCATTTAACTGGGTTAGACCTAGGGTTATATAGACCATGTTAATAATTGATCAAATCTAATTAAGAGTTAATTCTGATTGGATCAATTTCTTCTCTTGATCAATTTTTAATAGTTGTAGTTGGTCAAGTCCATGTCATTGATTAGATCAAGATGGACCTTGATCGTAGATCCATGGTTGAATCTAAATTTATAAGTTGATCAAATTGAAACTGGTTAATCAGTTGGGGTCTAAGGTAAGTTTGGCAGTCTTGATCGGTAGTTACTAATTAGGAGCTACTGCATAGATTGAGTCTATGATGTGTTAATGACATATCCCTCCCATCGATTTCACTTACCTGGCTAACATGGTGAATCATATTTTGATTAGATCACTTAATGATTGGGCTTAACCCATGCTAACTAAGAAATCAATATGACTGATTTAGGTACCCCTAGTCTAACTTGTTTTGAGTCCTCTTTATGACTTGGTGAGGTCAATGGAAGGATTTATGACTCATTGGGTGGATCAGATTAAACTTAATCTCTTTAATCTGACTTGGTGAAGTCAGTGGGAGGATTAAGAATAATTGATCGAGTCTTTTTTCAATTATCAACTCAATTAATTAAATCCTCTAAAATTGTTAGGTTCCTAAAAATAAATTAGTTATAGAGATAACTAGATCATAGCCTCTCATTAAGTTGAGTGATAATGGGTCCAATAGTTGGATGATCATTGGACAGCCCCAAGGCCTAGTGCTCATCTGCTATTGAAATTATCATTTATAATATGACGACTGAGTCAAATCTCTTTTATGGGTGATTAGGATGATCGACCAAAGTTGGGCCTAATCATTTGTGGCTTGATTTTTGAGTATGATCATGTTCATGGTTGGACCTAACCAGACCTCTCAGTGGAGGCCAAAGCCTGCTATTAGGATCCTGGGGTAAAATCAATTACTAAAAATTATTTATTAAAATAATTGATTAAGAACCTATCCATAGATGTATATGGGTGAGCCGGCCAAAGTCGAGCTCATGTACAATTGTGTGGATTCTAATATCCATTTAGAAATTAAGATAATTTCTCAAATTAGAGGTAGAGACTATCAATTTATTTAAAATAGTGAGAGAACCTTTAGACTAAAGTCCATGTCTTTAGGCTTAATCGATTCATATACTAATTAGGTTTTGATTTTTTTTTTGCAGTTATGGCCACCTACTTATCGCTCCGATCGCTGTTAGGTAGTGATAAATTGAGAGGATCTAATTTTGATAGCTGGTATCGAAAATTGAAGATAGTCCTAGAGCACGAGCAGATCTTGTACATGCTAACAGATCTGGCACCTGAGAGCTCACTCCCAAAGCTTACGATCTGATTCGAGATACTTACTTCAAATGGATCAACGACTATACTACGGTATGTTGTATTTTGCAAGCGACTATGAACGATGAGTTCAGTTGCAAATTTGAAGAAGCTCAACCAAAAGAAATGCTCAAAGTGTTAAACAAGTCTTTTGGCACTCCCGACGATGTTGAGCGACACAAGACCAGTTGTGTCATTTTTAATGCCAAGATGGAGGGGGCGTTGGTAACCGATCATGTATTGTACATGATCGAATAGATCGAGCATCTCAGCAAGCTTGACTTTCTCTTGCATGAACAGCTTGAGAAAGATACGATTTTAAATTCTCTATCAAAGTTCTACTTACTATTTCTCAATCATTATCGAATGACAAAGCCTATAGTAAACTACCATAGTCTGTTGGGATTGCTACAGACTTATGACAAAGATCACTAGCTCCATAAGGAGATGGTAAATGTAATGGGAATATCTAAAAGAATAATATTCTACAAGCCAATTGCATATATGATGCGATAGGATATTTATTATAATTTATCTTTCAAACTCATGTAAATTGATATTTATATTAATAAAATAGATATTTTTTGATTCATTATATGCTACATCTTGTTGTTCTTAAGCTTGCAATGAACCCCATAGATCCGGTAATAGTTTTAGGGCCGTGATGAGATCATGTCAGTGAGACCTAAATCTTTGATAGTCCTGATCTAAAATATTCCTAATCATTGGTACATTGAGTCAGAGATCAATGATACCGGTAAGACTGGCATGTCCTATGTATGCTCAAAAATGAGGTGATTGATCTCACAATCACTTGTATGGTAACACTAATACAAGAATATAGATGCTCATTAGAGAATGAGTTTATTGAATTGACCTATGAGAAAATATCAGATGAAGACTTATTTATATGTCAACTGATGATTCTCTAGTGGGAGTTGTGTAAGTGATCTTTAGATTTGAGGTCACTATAGTACCTTGTATACATGGATCCATATTTTGGTTCATTACCTAACTTGATTTTTTGATCTTTGTGTGGGATATTTTGGATATGATGAAGTGTGCATGGAAGTTATGAGTGATCAATAATGGATCAGTCACTCCTAATAAGGAGAGCGAACATCCTATGTGATCTCATAGGACGATGGTTCGGAAGTCTTTGGCCAAAGCAGGATGGTAATTAAAAAAAAAATATATATCATCAACTGAATCATCACCTTTAGATCTAGATACATAAAGATAAGTGATTGGGTTTGACATATTTTCATACCCACAGCTCATCTAGGATGTTGTTTGACTGAAAGATTAAATTACACAAAATTTACCACTAAAGGTTATTTTGATAATTTTTTACCAAAATTTTAAATCTTCTGGATAGTCATGATATATTGCTAGACATCAATCTTAACTTATGAATTTATTAGAATTAAAAAAATTTAATTCTGGAGTCAATTTGGAAGAGTCCAAGTTGATTGGAACTCTTTGGGTGACCTAATCTCATCAGATTAGGGTTACGTTGAAAGTCTTAGTCTACTACTGGCTAGATTTGAAACCCAATAGATCATACACTTTAAAATTTAGCCTTGGTCTGATCTAATTAGAGTTTAATATAAATTTTATGGTTTAATTTGATATGCTAGCATATTGTGTTAATTCAAGTTCTCAAATTGGTTTAGATCAAAGTATTTGAGCTAACCGAGACCAGTTGGCCTTGACCTAATGGGATTGGATCAAATTAGATTGGATCTTTATCCAACTTGAAAGAGTTTCAAGTAAAGAAGGAGTCATCTATGCCCACAAGAACCCACAGCAAAAATAAATGCCGCCCCTTTTATTTTAGGTCTGTGAAAGGAAGAGTCCTTAATAAGGACTCTTAATTTTCTATAAGTTGCCTTAAATTCATGATCAAAAATCTTATGTTTTGATGCCAAAATTTATTGTATTTTTTATGGCACATAGAAGACTAAGCATCCTTCTACTCCAAGTAATTGGATCACCAAAAATTCACTCAGTGAATTTATTTGATGCATAGGAAGTTGGAGCGCCAAAGGTTGGCGCCCCTTCATCCCATATGACGTCCCCTGGTCCCCTATTTATAGGAGACACCCCACATAGCTTCTTGTAATGGGTTTTGGCTGAAACTAAGAAAAAGGATGTGATAAACATTAAAAAAAAATAAAAAAATTCTAAGAAAAAAAAGAGAGAATTTTGAGGGGCAAGAGTTGCTACAAGGGTGGTGAGATTTTCACAAGTGTTACTTGAGTGCCCTAGGATTTAATTTTTTCATATGTTGGGGATAAAAATTAAAAACTAGATTGTATAAAATTTAAAAAGTGTCTTCTTGGTGTCATTCTGGTGGCAAGATCGAAAGAAACTGGGCTTTGGTGCGATCGTGACGCAAGTTCGAAGCCGGTAGTGTTCTTGAGAAGACTAGGCTGCGGTAGCGCACCAGTTGGGAAAAACTTTGGCCAACTTTCATGTGGATCACCGTTGGAGGACTTCTACCTTATCTCTTGTGGAAAACAGTAATGTGCTATTTTTTTTATATTAATTAAAATATAATTTTCTATCTCTTTGCATGCTTGAATTTGCTTTGATCGTGATCGGCAAAGTGATTCTAAGGTTTTGGGTTCGGCTCGATAGTTTTATTTGATAAAGTTATTGATTTTTTATTTTAAATTTTTTTAAATTACTTTATGTTGTGTGGCCAGAACTCAACAGTAGTATAGAGCCATCTTTGTCCGATTCGATCAAACAAATATAATAGTTGTGCATAGAATTGTTCTTGTGCATATCTTGCTAAAAAATTTTTGCATTGATTTATAGCATCAATCTTTTAAACTCAAATTTTTTTTTGACTTTATATATGTCATGATATTTAATTTTAGTTGTTAAATTATTAATTTATTATTGCCCAGCTATGCAACCCAAGAGGGGGGTGAATTGGGTTTTTAAAAAATTTAACATTAATTTAGAACTATGAGGATTAAACAATAATGAGCAGGATATATATAGAGAGTGATTTAAGCAAAGTATAGAAATTAGATACAAGAATGTAAGTGGATAAAAAAATTAGAAAGAGAGCAAGTAAGTACAACACAAACAAACAAGATTTATAATAGTTCGGTGCCAACCTTACACCTACATCCACTCTCCAAGCTCCTACTTGGAAATTCAAATCTACTAAATCGTATTTAACAAGAATACAACGTCGGTACCTCCAACTCTAGCTATTTCAAGCTAGAACACTTATTTTTTGGATACAAACCAATCCAATATAATTTGATTTAAAGTTTGGACCAACCTTTTCAAGTTTTAGAAACCTTCCAAAACTAAAGATCAAGACAAAACAGCGTATGTGAGTTAATCACACGAAAATATAAATTTAGCTCCTTTAATAAGCAAATAAAACTTTAAATATACTTTACACAATAAGAAAGAAGCTTTTTTAATTTCGCTCAAGGTGGTTGAAGACTTGAATGAGCTCTTGAGGGGTTGGTGAACTTGAAATAAAAGCTTCTTTAACTTCAAGAGGGCTCTTTGCTTAGGACTGAAATGAATTCTTGAAAAACCTTCTTTATTCTCTCCTTTAAGTACCTTTTATAACTTTAAATGATGGTGGAGTATAATCTGAACTGAAATAGAGCCGTTGGAGATCATTAAATGAGCATTAAATGCAGCCAAAATAAGCTAAAAACTAGCCATTGTGGAGTTTTTTCATCACAGGGGTCGACTCATAGGGTCGACTCATGCACATGAGTCGACTCATGGGGTCGACTTCTATGGCACAGAACAGAAAATGACTGTTCTGTAATTTTGACATACACAGCAACAGAGGTCAACTCATAGGGTCGACTCATGGGGTCGATTCAATTGGGTATGCCAGCCAAAAAATCAACGTGCTGTTCAGCCCCTTTTGACATTAGTCGACTCATGGGGTCGACTCAATTTTATAAACATGATTTTTTTTCAAAATACACATCCAAAAATATTAAAATTACCTCCAATAGATCATAAATCTTCTATTCTTGCTCTTGAGGCTTTTGAGTTAGGACTTGGTAAAATTATGATTTTGCCTCTGAAAAATAATAAATCTTTTTTCAAGCTAAAATCATTAGTAACCCCCTCAAATACTTTGTAATCATCAAAATCAATTCAAGAAGCAATAATCTCCTCCTTTTGATGATGACAAAATACTTGAGCAAAAGTAGAGTATAACATATATAAAGTATTGAACATGAATTTTAAATTTATAAAGATGCATCACTTAAACATCATAGCCAGTTATTTGAATGAAATGCATCATGAGTAGTTTGAAGATCAATTTGAAATTTGCTTATAAGATCATTTGCTTTGAAGATTAAATTAAAAATTACAAAATTGCTTACAATTTTGGTTCTTTGACATATTTACTTTGACAATTTTGCTTATTACTCTCGATTATATTTCTCTATTGCTTATTGCTCGATCTTGATTTTTGATTCTCTACTCCCCCTTTTTGACAGCATCAATTAAGATCTTAAAGATTTTGAAGAGAGAAGAAAAAAAGATAACATAAAGGATATATTTTCTTTACTCCTCCTTTTTGATACCATATTTTATTTCTTTACTCCCTCTCTTTGATTGTTTATTTCTCTACTCCTCATTATAGCAATCATAAAGGACATATCAATTTGCTCATATAAAAGATATTGCTACTTATAATATTTTATAGCATAAATATGAGTTATTTTTCATATCTCATAATTAAGACAATTCAAGTGATCCGCAATCATAAATATTTATTGAAATTCAAAGCATATAAATATATATATATATATCCAAAATGTGACTGAATATATAGGTGTCCCAATACATATGAGTCAACTCAAAATACAAAAGTCATGGATAACAACTATCCAAGAGTCAATCAGTCAATAAATACAAAGGCCATAAGATAGATCCTAGATATAAAAGACTAACTATTCTAAATCTAATATAAATCATGGCTGGAGGCATCAGAATTAGCAGAGTCAGAGATATGATGAGGAGATGTAGTATCAAATCCACAGGCACAACCTCGACCATGGGTAGAAGTACCGGCACGAGTAGAAGGGCGAGAAGATCCTGAAGCCTGAAAAACTATGAACTGTGCTAGGAGAGAAAGTCTGATGGTGTCCAGTTGTTTCAAAGCTCTCATCATGGACTGCATCAAGGTACCAATCTGAGTAGAGACAGTCTCACTAGAGCCCCTAATCTCTCTCCTCAAAAAGTCAAATCCACCCTCCAAAACTCTCCGAAGTCTAGTTGCCTCTGCAGATAGATTGGAGACCTCTGTGATGTCCTCATGCGGCTGGGGATGGGCTAAGGCTAATACTTGCCTCTACAAATTTAGAACTCTACTTGTCAGTCTCATAACACATCCCTCAAGCTCCTCAAGTCATACAGACTGACCTGTGAGCATCTGAAAAATAGTAGAGATATGAAGGATCAAAGTCTGGTCTGAGTCATCCTAAGATGTCAACCTCTGAGCAAAGACTGAGGTGGCAAACTGCTGAGATAAAATGGAGGCAATCGTTAGGACATCAACTCAATCTGATCATCTACAAGTATGAACTCTGAAGGATGTATCCTACTCCCTGACTGTGGAACTGAAGCATGCCTCCTCACTAACAGTGAGGGACCAGTCTTGTGATCAAACATGAACTAAATATAGGAGGTACTCTGTGATCATGAGGAGGTGAAGATAGTCTCTCCTCCTCTGCTCTCTCCTCAACACCCTTTGACCAACCGCCATCAGTCTTTGAAAAACCCATGCGGTGCAATGTGTGGTGGTTGATGGTGTCAGAATGAGATAATCTGGCAACTGTCTCCCCCTCAAAACTGACTCTGAACCTTCTAAAGACTAGGGTGAGTACCATACCAAAAGGCAAGTGAGCCTTAGACCTATTTAGGGTCTCTCTCATGGTCTCAATTATCAGAATAGGAAGGTTCAAGGGGGTCTGGATGATCACATGGTACATGATGCAAATATGCCTACCAGATAAAAGGTCATGCCTACCACTCCTAGGGACAAAGAGCTTGGTCACCATGTGATGCAAAAGCCTTATTTCCACTGAAAGTATCTTGGCTTCTAATCTATTTAAACTTTCAGTAAAAGTTCTCCCTAAGATAACATTAAGTTCACTGTAGACTTAGCTCTTAGTAGATAGCCGGGGTTTATACTTCCCAACTACTGATATTGATTCGTTCCCGACTTTTAGAAAGCTCTTTCTTTCAAATGCCCAATTTGGACGAATAGGAACAGAATCCACTGCACTTAAGTTCAAATAAAATTCTCTGACCAAATCAACATAAGTATTTTTTTTTAATAGATAGTAAAACTTCCATCCTTGATTTTTAATCTTTGATCCAATAGAGAACCCTTCTTTTTCAAAAAAACTTGAAATATATATTCTTCTCGGGTTTCACTTTTCGATCAGAGAGAGATATCTTGCTTGGATTGGTTGGAGACTGTGTAGAAGCTGAAGCAGGATCTGAAGCTGGGATTGGAGTAGGAGAGGGCTTGACTGCCATTCTTTTTCTATGCACACTCTCTTCCAACCCGTGAACAGATTTTCTTCTTTGCGGTAGCTACATTTTGGGAGCTATTTGGACAAAAGAGACTTATAAGGAGCTTAGGAGACTAAATGAAAGGTAGAGAGGAAAGGATTTTAGAAGAAAAAGCAAGGATTTTGAGGAGGAAAATCATCAGTTTGGAGAAGAGGGGTTGAATCTAGGGCAAGCTCGAACCACCCAAATGAAGAAAAAAGAGGAGAGGAAGTTGGTTCCTTAATGGGCGATTTGAAGGATGAAGATTGGTAGGAAGAGAGATTTTGAGAGAAATCTTTGGTTTGAGAGAGAAGAGAGGGAGAGCTTTCGTTCGGTGGGAGAAAGAAGAAGAAGGGTAAGAGTCGGCTCAACAAAAAATTTCTCATTAAAAAGAGAGCGCCCGAAGGATTTTGTCAAAAATTACAAGTTTACCCTAGAGTCAACCCTAGGGGTCGACTCATGGCACGAAAAAATTCAAAAGAATGATGGAAAAATTTCAAAAAAATTTGAAACTTTGAGAGAAGGATGTTTACCCAGAGATTGATCATATGAAGGATAGTTTTGAGCTTTTGAGCTCTTAAGAAAAAAAAGAGATGAGAATTGAGCTCAATAAATTTGGTTCAATAAATTTTTGGCATTAAGAACTTGAAATCAGAGAGATACTTAAGCTGATGGATCAAGGATTCCTAGTTCTCTCCTAATTTTATAAAATCTATCTTCACTTAAGGTCTTGATAAAGATGTCAGTCAATTATTTTTTAGTACATACATAATCAAGAATTATATTATTATTTTGGATATGTTCTCTTATGAAATGATGTCTAATTTCAATATGTTTTGATCTAGAGTGCTAAATTGAATTTTTAGTTAGATTAATAGCACTAGTGTTATCATATCTTATGGAAATTTTATTAAGTTTAATGATAAAGTCCTCAAGTTGTTGCTTAATCCATAAGATCTGAGCACAATAACTTTCGACTGTAATGTATTCGGCCTCAGTCGTAGATAATGCTATCGAGTTTTGCTTCTTGCTAAACCAAGAGATTAAGTTAACTCTAAAAAATTGGCAAGTTTCACTAGTACTTTTTCTATCTAATTTACATTCAGCAAAATCGGCATCTAAATATCCTATTAAATCAATTGATGAGTCTTTAGAATATCATAATCCTAGAGTTTATATACCTTTTAAATATTTAAAAATTCTTTTAACTACATTTAAGTGTGATTCTTTTGGATTTGATTGAAAGCGAGCACATAAATAAATACTAAACATAATATCTGATCTACTAGCAGTTAAATATAATAAAGAATCAATCATCCCTCTATAAAGTTTTGAGTCTACATTTTTACCTCCTTCATCTTTGTCAAGCTTACATGATGGGCTCATGGGTACATCAATTGCTTTAAAGCTCTCCATTCCAAATCTTTTAAGTAGTTCTTTTATGCACTTGCTTTGGGTGATGGAGATCCCTTCTTTTGTTTGTTTGATTTGAAGTTCGAGAAAGAATGTAAGTTCTTCCATCATGCTCATCTCGAACTCTCCCTACATGAGCTTGACAAAATCTTAACAAAGAGTTTCATTAGTAGACCCAAAAATAATGTCATCAACGTATATTTGTATAATTAAGATATCATCGTGATTTCTTTAATGAAAAGGGTTGTATTTACATTTTCTTTGGAAAATTTATTCTTAAGCAAGAATTTACTTAACCTTTCATACCAAGCCCTAGGTGCTTGCTTTAGACCATATAGAGCTTTATTTAATTTAAAAATATGATTAGAAAAAGTATGATTTTTAAAATCAGAGGTTGTTCTACAAAAACTTCTTGAGCAATATAACCATTTAGAAAAGCACTTTTGACATCCATTTGGAATAATTTAAAATTTATAAAGCATGCATATGCAAGTAAAAGCTTAATTGCTTCTAATCTAACAACAGGTGCAAAGGTCTCATCAAAATCAATTTTTTCTTTTTGATTATAACCCTTTGTAACCAATCTTGCTTTATTCCTAATTATATTTTTATGTTCATCCAGTTTATTTCTATATACCTATTTTGTGTCAATTATTGAAAAATTTTTAGGTCTTGATACTAAAGTCCATACATTATTTTTTTCAAATTGATTAAGTTCTTCTTGCATTGTATTTATCTAATTATAATCTTTTTTAGCTTCATCTATGGTTTTAGGTTCAAGATGAGAAACAAATGTAAAATGATTGTATGCGTCTCTAAGTGAAGAACGAGTTCTTACTCTATGTGTAGGATCACCAATGATTAGTTTTTTGGGGTGATTGTGATCATACCTCCATTCTTTGGATAGATCATTTGTACCTTGAGGTTGTTCTTGTTGTTCTTCACCTTCATTATCCTATTTATTTTCATGTTCTTCTTCATTTTGAATTGTTGAGTCTTTTAGGGTGAGCTCCTTCATCCCTTCTACAAGAGGATCTGCATCATCAATACCTTTATTCTTTCTTGAGGAAAGATCATTAGTCTCATCAAAAACAAAATGTATTAACTCCTCTACTACTAAAGTTCTTTTGTTAAAAACTCTAAAAGCTTTGCTAGAAGAAGAATAACCAAGAAAAATACCTTCATCAAATTTTGCATCAAATTTTTTTAATCTTTCTTTACCGTTGTTCAAAACAAAACATCGGCAACCAAAAATATGTAAATATGCAATATTTGGTTTTCTTCCTTTTCAAAGCTCATAAGGTGTTTTCTTTAGTATTGGTCTAATTAAAACATGATTTTATATGTAACATGTCATGTTAATTGCTTCCGCCCAAAAGTACCTTGGGAGGTTGCTTTCACATAGCATAGTACGGACTATTTCTTCTAAGGTCTTATTTTTTCTTTCTACTACCCCATTTTGTCGGGGTGTCCTAGGTGCTAAAAAATTATGATCAATTCTTTTTTCATCACAAAATTTTTCAAAATCTTGATTTTCAAATTTGGTTCCATGATCACTTCGAATATGTTGAATTGAAAAAATTTTTTCATTAGTAACTTTTTGATAAAATTTTAAGAACACATGAAAAGTTCCATCCTTATTTGCCAAAAAGAAAATTTATGTAAAATGAGAGAAATCATCTGTTGCCCAGCTATGCAACCCAAGAGGGGGGAGTGAATTGGATTTCTAAAAATTTTAAGCTTAACTAATGACTTATGAAAGATGTTTGTCAATAGCTAAATGAATGAGGAGAATGACCTTAGTTCAAGATTAATTGCCTAAAGCAAGAATGCAAGGAAATAATGAAGAGTTAAAGAGAAGCAATTATGCACACCACAAACACAAGGATTTATAGTGGTTCGGTGCCAACCTTGCACCTACATCCACTCCCCAAGCTCCTACTTGGGAATTTCAATCCACTAAACTTGTATTCAACCCGAATACAAACATCGGAAACTCCGACACTAGCTATCCCAAGCTAGTCCACTTATTTTTCGGGTACAAGCCAACCCAATACACTCCGATTCTAGGTTCGGATCAACCTTCCCTTATTTTGGAACCCCTCCAAAATAAAAACAATCACTCAAAATGAGTAAAATAATTTATAGCACAAATAAGTACAAGAAAAGCCCCTTTAATGAGCAAATATAACTTTAAATACATTTTACTCAAGAGAAGAAGCCCCTTTTTTTGGATTTCCTCAAAGTGAATGGAGAATTGATTGAGCGCTTGAGGAGTTGGTGAGCTTGGATTGATGGCTTCTTGAAGGCTTTAAATGAGCTCTTGATTAGGGCTGAAAAGTTGGCTTGAGAAATCCTTTCTCTTTTGAATGCTCTCTTGAATGCTCTTCTTTTTCTTTTTAATCTCTAGCTTTCTCTCTTTCTTCTTTTGTTGTTTGTTTCCCACCTTTGAATCCTTTTATAGCTTTAAGAAATAGAGAAAAATATTCTAGGCTGAAAAAGAGTCGTTAGAGCACATTAAATGAGCATTTAAAGCATTAAAATGGGTTAAAAACTAGTCGTTGCGGAAAAATCCCGTCGCAGGGGTCGACTCATGAGTCGACTCATGCCTCAGGGGTCGACTCATGAGTCGACCTCTGTTGAAGCAACCAGAAAATAGGGTTCTGTAACTTTTGGCCTAAAACTGCAGAAGTCGACTCATGAGTCGACTCATGCCTTGAGGGTCGACTCATGAGTCGACTCACAGGCCGTGCCAAGCCAAAAATTCAGCATGCCAAACTGCTCATTGTGCCATGAGCTGACTCATGAGTCGACTCATGGATTTCAAACATTCATAACTTCAAAAATACAAGTCCAAAAATAATAAATTTTTTCCAATAGATCACAAATCTTTTGTTCTACCAAATGATACTATTAAATCAGGGTTTTGGTAAAATTATGATTTTGCCCCTGAAGAGCACAAAAATTTTTTCAAATAAAAAATATTGGTACCCCTTCAATCTGCTTTGTAATCATCAAAATCAATCTAGGAGCAACAATCTCTCCCTTTTTGATGATGACAAAATATTTGAACAAAAGCATTTATGTGAATCAAGAATTTCAAAAGGAGACATTATAAGTGCATATGCTTGAAAAGAATATTGATTCTTTTGGCATGTGATACAAAAGGTCATATGCATAAATAGTTTGCCCATTTGCTTAAAGATTTGAAAATTTGCTCATTGGATTATGCGATTTTGGTGTTAGAGCAGAAAATTTATTTTTGTTATCAGAGCAAGCTGTATCTTGAAAATTTGCTCATTTTTATTTGATTATTTAGTTTTAGTATCAGAGCAAAAATAATTGAGTGTGCCAATGCATGTCTAAGAATTAATTTGTAAAGTATATCAGAGCATGTTAAATTTAAGATGTATCAGAGCAAGTTAAATTTTTAAAGCATATCAGAGCATGTTTAAAGAAGTAATTTTAAAGGTTGCTCATTTGCATTGTACTTAGCAATTTACTCATTGTATTTTTAAGTCATTTAATAATTTTACTTTTGATATTGTTCTTTAATTTCTCCCCAATTCATTCATTTTATTCAAAATAATTTATAATTTTGCTTTTGATATATTTCTTTTTCTTTAATTTCTCATAATTTATAATTTTGCTTTTGATGGGTTTCTTTTTCTTTAATTTCTCATAATTTATAATTTTGCTTTTGATGGGTTTTTTTTTCTTTAATTTCTCCCCCTTTTTGACATCATCAAACATTGTTAACTCCCCTCTTTTTCTGAATACGTTTTCTCTTTAATACTTTTAGTGCTAATCATTAATATTTGCTCCCTCTTAATACAGCAATCATTAACCAAAATATGCCATAGATTACCATAGATATGGATCATCAACAAGGATAAGTTGTTTCAACAAAGAGAGGATATATTACCAAAAGATGATTGACATCATTACACAAAGTAGATATATAAGTAAAAGATGATTAAAACCATAGTTGTTTCAATACAAATTTTATAAATAAAAGTCAGCTAGCTAATGTCATTACATGGCCCCAAAATACAGATCCTAGAAAGAACAAGAGACTAACACCTAGGATCTAGTAAAGATCATGACTGGATGGATCGGAGTCATCAGAGATAGGATGAGGAGATGATGGATCTCGACCAGAAGAACGTCCTCTACCCCGTCTGCCTCTGGCACGAGCAGGTGAGCGAGATGAACTAGGAGGCTGAGAATGCTGCGAGGCCAAGGACTAGACTGAAAGAGTGAGTCTGATGGAATCAAGAACGTTCAGTGCTCTGGAAACAGACTGAAGTAGAGCAGTGAACTGAGTAGATGCATGCTCACTCGAGCCTCTGATCTCTCTCCTCAATAACTCATATCCACCCTCCAATGCACCTCTGAGCCTGCCAGCCTCTGCAGTAAGGTCTGTGACCTCAATAGTGCTCTCCTGTGGCTGAGGATGGGCCAAAGCAAGGACTTGCCCCTGCAAGTCAAGAACTCTCCCAGTCAGTCTCCAAACAGTGTCCTCTAGCTACTGAATCCGAATAGACTGATCTGAGATCAACTGAAACACAGTGGAGATATGGAGAATCAAGGTTTGATCAGATGAATCTAATGAAGTGGACCCTGGTGCAAATGTGTCGAGATAGCAAGGAAGCCACACACTGAGATATCTGCTCGATCTGATCATCAGCTAGTCTGAACTCTGAAGAAGGTGCACTGCTCTCTGGCTGATGTACTGGTGTGTGCCTCCTGGTGAACTCTGAAGGGCCAGCCTCTGGGTCTGGAATGAACTGGATATCTGGAGATGCTGCCCTGAAGTCATGGATAGGAGATGATGGACCTTCTTCTTCAGCTCTATCTTCTACTCTGTTTCAGCTCTCTCCTCAGAACCCTTGATCCAACCACCATCAGTTTTTGTAAATCCCATGCGGTGCAGAGTGTGTTGGTTGATGGTGTCTACATGAGAAAGCTTAGCAGATGCCTCCCCCTCAAAGCTGACTCCAAACCTCCTAAAAACTCGAGTAAGGGCCATACCAAAAGGCAGATGTGCCTTGGATCTGTTCAGTGTCTCTCTCATGGCCTCAATCATTAATGCAGGGAGGTTCAGGGGGGTTTGAGTGATCACATGAAACATAATACAAATATCTCTGCTAGAAAGTAGATCATGCCTACCACTCCTAGGGAAGAAGAGCTTTGTCACTAACGATGTAAGATCCTCATCTCAATAGACAAAATTTTTGCTTTCAATTTATTCAAACTCCCTGTGTAGGTTCCCCCTAGAATTACACTGATCCCCTCTTCCTTCACTGGGAGTTCCATGTAAGAATACCCCTCACAGAGCATGTGAAGTATCTCTCCCAATATGACAGGATCCAGACAAATATCAACACCCTTAACTGTCGAAGTCACTGTTCCATTCCCATAATGCAGATTTTGATAAAATTCTCTAACTAGGTCTACAAAAGTGACTTCCTTAAGAGAGTAGTAGAAACCCCAACCCTGGTTTTTTATCTTTGTTCCAAAGGTGAAACCCTCTTTTTCAAAGAAACGAAAATCCACATTCTTTCCGGTTTCAACCTTCCTATCAGATAGAGGGATTCTACTAGGGGTAAGGGGTGATTGAGAGGGACCTTGACCTGACACAGAAGCCAGAATGGGAGCAGTGGAGGACTGAGCAGCTTGCCTTTTTCTGCGGACATTTTCTTCTAGCTCACGGACCGATTTTCTTCTCTAAGGGAGCTTCATCTTTGGAGCCATTCTCACCACAGCAGCAGGCAGAGAGACTCGGAGGATCAAGTGGATGAGTAGAAGAAGGGCTACAAAAGGATGGAGAGGGATTTTGGCGGAGAGAAGAGGCGGTTTTGAGAAGAACGGTGGAGGCTAGGGCACGCTCCAACCATTTCAATCAAAGGGAAAAGACTAAAAATCTCCTTTCCCGGGCGGTGATTTGTGGTGGAGAGGAGAAGGGAGAGCAATATTGAGCTAGATCCTTGGTTTTGGAGAGAATGAGGATGAGGATGTCGGTTCTTGGAGGGAGGAAGATGAAGAGATGAGTCGGCTCATGAACAGGCTTCCAATTAAAAAGAAAGAGCCCGTGGGAAGTTGGCAGTAATTACAAGTTTGCCAAGGGGTCGACCCTAGGGGGTCGACTCATGAAACTCAGAAATTCAAAAAAAATATGAATAAATTTCAGAAAAATTTCAAATTTTGGGAGAAGGAATTTTGCTCAAATACAAGTTGTGAGAATGATAATCTTGAGCTTTTGGGACCAAGAGAGATGATGAAAATTGACTCAAAGAATTTTTGACATCAAATCTTTGGAATTGGAGAAATATTTAGGCATAAGGATCAAGAATTTCTAGATTTCTCCTAATTTCACAGAATCTGTCCTCACTAAGGGCCTTTGTAAAGATATCAACTAATTGATTTTCAGTGCAAATATATTCAAGAATTATATTTTTGTTTTGAACATGTTCTCTTATAAAATGATGTCTTATTTCAATATGTTTGGACCTTGAGTGTTGAATTGGATTTTTAGATAGATTTATGGCACTTGTGTTGTCACATCTTATTGGTGTTTCATTAAGTTTGATTCCAAAGTCTTCGAGTTGTTGCTTAATCCACAAGATTTGAGCACAACAACTTTCGGCTGCAATGTATTCGGCCTCAGCCGTAGACAGTGCTACCGAATTTTGTTTCTTGCTAAACCAGGAGATTAGGTTAACTCCAAGAAATTGGCAAGTTCCACTTGTGCTTTTTCTATCTAATTTACATCCAGCAAAATCAGCATCTGAATATCCTAATAAATCAATTTGTGAGTCCTTAGAGTACCATAACCCTAGAGTTTGGGTACCATTCAAGTATCTAAGGATTCTTTTAACAGCATTCAAATGAGATTCTTTAGGATTAGATTGATATCTAGCACACAAACAAATACTAAACATGATATCAGACCTACTTGCAGTTAAATATAATAAAGAGCCAATCATACCTCTATAGTATTTTAAGTCTACACATTTACCTTCATCATCCTTGTCAAGCTTACATGAGGGGCTCATGGGTGTGCCAATTGGTTTGGAGTTCTCCATTCTAAATCTTTTGAGTAGTTCCTTGGTGTACTTGCTTTGGGTGATGGAGATTCCCTCTTTTGTTTGTTTGATTTGGAGTCCGAGGAAGAAGGTAAGTTCTCCCATCATGCTCATCTCGAACTCCCCTGCATGAGCTTAGCAAAGTCTTGACAAAGAGATTCATTAGTAGACCCAAAAATTATGTCATCAACATAAATTTGTATTACTAACATATCATTTTGATTTCTTTTAATAAAGAGGGTTGTATCTACATTACCTCTTGAAAAACCATTATTTAGTAAAAATTTGCTTAGCCTATCATACCAAGCCCTAGGTGCTTGTTTTAATCCATATAAAGCTTTATTTAGTTTAAAAACATGATTAGGAAAAGCATGATTTTCAAATCCCGGGGGTTGTTCTACATAGACTTCTTCAGCAATATATCTATTTAAAAATGTACTTTTGACATCCATTTGAAATAATTTGAATTTCATAAAGCAAGCGTATGCAAGTAGAAGTCTAATGGCTTCTAATCTAGCAACAGGTGCAAAAGTTTCATCAAAATCAATTCCTTCTTCTTGATTATATCCTTTAGCAACCAATCTTGCTTTATTTCTAATTACATTACCATGCTCATCTAATTTATTCCTAAAGACCCATTTTGTGCCAATTATTGAATAATTTTTAGGTCTTGATACTAGGTCCAAACATTATTTCTTTCAAATTGATTAAGTTTCTCTTGCATTGCATTAATCCAATTATAATTATTTTCAGCTTCTTCAATAGTTTTAGGTTCAAGATGAGATACAAAAGCACAATGATTAAATACATCTCTAAGTGAAGAACGAGTTTTTACCCCATGCATAGGATCATCAATAATTAACTCCTTAGGGTGATTGTGAACATACCTCCATTCCTTGGGTAGGTCATTTGTACCTTGAGGTTGTTCTTGAATTTCTTCACATCTCTCATCTTGTTTGTCTTCTTGTTCCTCATCCTCTTGAATTGTTGAATCTTTCAGAGTGATCTCCTTCATTCCTTCTATTAGAGGATCTGCATCATCAACACCCTCATTCTTCCTTGAAGAAAGATCGTTAGATTCATCAAAAACAACATGAATGGACTCCTCAACTACTCAAGTTCTTTTGTTAAAAACTCTAAAAGCTTTACTAGTGGAGGAGTAACCCAGAAAGATTGCTTCATCTAATTTTGCATCAAATTTACCAAGTCTTTCTTTACCATTATTTAATACAAAACATCGGCAACCAAAAACATGAAAATATGCAATATTTAGTTTTCTTCCTTTCCAAAGTTCATAGGGGGTTTTCTTTAAAATTTGTCTAATCAAAGCACGATTTAAAATGTAACATGCTGTGTTAATTGCTTCCGCCCAAAAATATCTTGGAAGGTTGCTTTCACAAAGCATGGTACGGGCCATTTTTTCTAAGGTTCTATTTTTTCTTTCAACTATCCCATTTTGTTGGGGTGTCCTAGGAGCAGAGAAGTTATGGCCAATTCCATTTTCATCACAAAAATTTTCAAAGTCTTGATTTTCAAATTCAGTTCTTTGTTTTTCATCCCTAGTTTCTTTAATTCATCAACTAAATCATAGAATGCTTCATGCAATTCTTCAAATGTAAAGTCACTAAGGGTTTCGGAAATTATCTCATTTTTGTGTGCCATAAGGCACAGGTTGGCTTGTTCGGTTGAGGTTTCCTCATCGGAGCTTGAGTCATCACTCGCACTCCATGTGGCCATCATGACCTTCTTCTTGAACTTCTTGGGACCTTTCTTCAGTTGTGGACATTCGGATTTGAAGTGTCCCGGCTTCTTGCACTCGTAGCAGATAAGGGGTTGGTCTTTCTCTTTTTCTTTGCTTTGTTCTTCTTTTGTGAATGGCCTCTTTCTCATCCCCTGTTTCCTTTTTCTCAAAAATTTTTGAATCTTCGGGTGATGAGAGCCATCTCTTCATCTTGTTCTTCATCTTCAGTGTCATCAGTTTCTTCATCAGGAGGAGCTGTGGATTTGAGGGCAATGGTTCTTTTCTTTTTGACTTCTTCCTCTTGATGTTGCTTCATGCTTAGCTCATGAGTCATCAAAGATCCAAGAAGCTCTTCTAGAGGTAGAGTATTCAAATCCTTCGCTTCTTGGATGGCAGTCACTTTGGCTTCCCAAGTTCTTGGCAAAGACCTGAGAATCTTTCTTACAAGCTCACGTTAGTATAGGACTTACCAAGACTCTTTAAACCATTAATGATATCAGTAAAATGAGTAAACATTACAATTATAGACTCATCATGCTCCATTTTAAACAATTCATATTTATGCACAAGCATGTTTATTTTAGACTCTTTGACTTGATTGGTTCCCTCATGGGTTACTTCTAACCTATCCCATATTTCTTTAGCAGATGAACAAGTAGAAATGCGATTAAATTCGTTTGCATCAAGAGCACAATAAAGTACATTCATTGCTTTAGCATTTAATTGGGCCAACTTCTTATCAACCTCATCCCATTCTTTCTCGGGTTTGGTTGATTCCTCACCATCTATAATTTTAGTGGGTGTGTGAGGACCGTTCACTATGATACTCCACATATCATAGTCGAGTGCTTGTATGAATATTTTCATCCGAGCTTTCCAATAGGTGTAATTAGACCCATTGAAAAGTGGAGGTCGGTTGGTGGATTGCCCCTCGACTAGAGAAGTACCGACGTGGGTTGCCATAGATCTTTGGCTCTTTGATTGTTTAGATCAAAGACGGGCTAGAGCACCGGGCTCTGATACCACTTATTGCCCAGCTATGCAACCCAAGAGGGGGGGGTGAATTGGGTTTCTAAAAATTTTAAACTTAACTAATGACTTATGAAAGATGTTTGTCAATAGCTAAATGAATGAGGAGAATGACCTTAGTTCAAGATTAATTGCCTAAAGCAAGAATGCAAGGAAATAATGAAGAGTTAAAGAGAAGCAATTATGCACACCACAAACACAAGGATTTATAGTGGTTCGTACCAACCTTGCACCTACATCCACTCTCCAAGCTCCTACTTGGGAATTTCAATCCACTAAACTTGTATTCAACCCAAATACAAATGTTGAAAACTCCGACACTAGCTATCCCAAGCTAGTCCACTTATTTCTCGGGTACAAGCCAACCCAATACACTCCGATTCTAGGTTCGGATCAACCTTCCTTATTTTGAAACCCTCCAAAACAAAAACAATCACTCAAAATGAGTAAAATAATTTATAGCACAAATAAGTACAAGAAAAGCCCCTTTAATGAGCGAATATAACTTTAAATACACTTTACTCAAGAGAAGAAGCCCTTTTTTTTGGATTTCCTCAAAGTGAATGGAGAATTGATTGAGCGCTTGAGGAGTTGGTGAGCTTGGATTGATGGCTTCTTGAAGGCTTTAAATGAGCTCTTGATTAGGGTTAAAAAGTTGGCTTGAGAAACCCTTTCTCTTTTGAATGCTCTTGAATGCTCTCTTGAATGCTCTTCTTTTTCTTTTTAATCTCTAGCTTTCTCTCTTTCTTCTTTTGTTGTTTGTTTCCCACCTTTGAATCCTTTTATAGCTTTAAAAAATAGAGGAAAATATTTTAGGCTGAAAAAGAGTCGTTAGAGTGCATTAAATGAGCATTTAAAGCACTTAAAATGGGTTAAAAACTAGCCGTTGCGGAAAAATCCCATCGCAGGGGTCGACTCATGAGTCGACTCATGCCTCAGGGTCGACTCATGAGTCGACCTCTGTTGAAGCAACCAGAAAATAGGGTTCTGTAACTTTTTGCCTAAAACTGCAGAAGTCGACTCATGAGTCGACTCATGCGTTGAGGGTCGACTCATGAGTCGACTCCAGCGTGCAAGCAAAATTCAGCGTGCCAAACTCATGTGCCATGAGCTGACTCATGAGTCGACTCATGGATTTCAAACATTCATAACTTCAAAAATACAAGTCCAAAAATAATGAAATTTTCGCCAATAGATCACAAATCTTTTGTTCTACCAAATGATACTATTAAATCAGCATTTTGGTAAAATTATGATTTTGCCCCTGAAGAGCACAAAGACTTTTTCAAATAAAAAATATTGGTACCCCTTCAATCTGCTTTGTAATCATCAAAATCAATCTAGGAGCAACATCATCAATAATTATAAAGTCATATCATTTTTCACCTAGACTAGTAGTTCTAGTGGGTCCAAATAAATCCATGTGCAATAATTCTAATGGCCTAGAAGTTGAAATAATATTTTTAGATTTGAATGATACTTTTGTTTGTTTACCTAGTTGACATGCATCATAAATTCTATCCTTTACAAAATTCAATTTAGGTAAACTGGTAATCAATTTTTTTTTAATAAGTTTTGAAAGTGAATGTATGCTAATATGTGCAAGCCTACGGTACCAAAGCCAACTAGTCTCATTAATTTTGGCATTCAAGGCTATTAGGCATTGCATGTTTATCTTGAAAAGATTATTCAAATCTATCATATAAATATTACCATATCTATACCCAACAAATTTAATGCTTTTTTCATTGGGACTAGTTACTATGCATAATGAAGATTCAAAAATGACTTTGTACCTTTTATCACAGAATTGACTAATGCTCAATAGATTATGTTTCAAACCATCTACTAACAAAATATTTTTAATATACTTAGAGGGAGTGATACCAATGTTACCTATACCGATGATTTTTTTTTTGCTATTATCCCCAAAGGTGACTATCCCTCCATCTTTTGCATCAAGTGTGATGAATTGAAATTCATCACTGGTCATGTGTCTTGAGCATCTACTATCAAGATATTATTTTCGATTTATTTCTTGGGATGCAAGATACACCTGCATGCAAAGATCAAGTTTTCACTTTAGGTACCCAAGCTTTCTTGGATCCTTTTCGGTTAGTTACAGTGGTTTTTTTTGAAACCCATATTTTCTTCATATTAAAATTTTTAGATTTGTTAGAGAAAGAAGTATAGAATTTGTGTAAACAAGTATAGAATTTGTGTCCTACTTTACCATATTTAAAGCAAGTAGTATTTAAAAACTTATTGCTTGATGAGTTCGCATAGATGTTTTTTAAGAATTTTTGTTTCTTTAAAGGGTTGTAGCCAAGATCGGCTTTATCATAAATGGTCTTTTGACTATCAAGTATCATTTGAAGTTTAGTTGAACTAAGAGTGAATTTTTCTACCATAGATTTTAACTTAGCAATTTTATTTTTTAAGTTTAGATTTTTTTATGTCAAGACCAATTTTTCATTTAAAATTATTTCATTTTTTTTAGTAAAGATTGATTCTTTGATTTTAATTCTTTGTTCTTTACCCCTAACTTCTTTAGATCATCAACTAGATCATAAAATACTTCTTGAAGTTCTTCGAAAGTAAAGTCATCAGGAGTTTCAGCGTTTACCTCATTTTCATGTGCCATAAGGCACAAGTAGGCTTGCTCATGTGAATCTTCTTCTTCAGAGCTTGACTCATCACTATCACTCCAAGTAGCCATCATAGCCTTTTTTTGTACTTTTTGGGGCCCTTATTAAGTTGTGGATATTCAGATCTGAAGTACCCTGACTTCTTACATTCATAACAAATAAGGGACTGCTCCTTATCCTTCTCTTTGCTATGTTCTCCTTTTGTAGGTGGCCTCTTCCTCATCCCTTGTCTTCTTTTCTTCAAAAATCTTTTAAACTTTCTAGTGATGAGAGCCATTTCTTCATCTTGTTCTTCATTTTCAGTTTCTTCAGATTCCTCATCGAGTTGAGTAGTGGACTTGAGGGCGATTGTCCTCTTCTTCTTGACATCTTCTTCTTGATGTTGTTTCATGCTTAGCTCGTATGTCATTAGCGATCCTAGAAGCTCCTCCAAAGATAAAATATTCAGATCTTTGGCTTCTTGGATTGTGGTCACTTTGGCCTCCCACGTCCTTAATAAAGATCTAAGAATCTTTCTCACAAGATCGCTGTTAGAGTAAGACTTATCAAGACTTTTTGGATTATTAATAATATCCATAAAATGAGTAAATATTTCAGTTATTGATTCATCATGCTCCATTTTAAAGAGTTCATATTTATATACAAGCATGTTAATTTTTGATTCCTTAACTTAATTAGTGTCTTCATGTGTTACTTCTAATCCATCCCATATTTTTTTAGCTGACATGCATGTTGAAATGCGATTAAACTCATTAGCATCTAAAGCATAATATAAAATATTCATGGCTTTAGCATTAAGTTGAGTCATTTTCTTATCAACCTCATCCTATTATCTTTCAAATTTGGTTGATTCTACACCATCAATTATCTTAGTGGGTGTGTGTGGTCTATTAACTATAATACTCCACATATCATAGTCAAGTATCTGAATAAAAATTTTCATCCGAGCTTTCCAATAAGTATAGTTTGACCCATTGAAAAGTGGAGGTCGGTTTGTAGACTGCTCCTCGGCTAGTAAAGCACCAACTTGAATTGCCATAGATCTTTAGCTTTTTGATGGTTAAATCAAAGTAGGGCTAGAGCACTGAGCTCTGATACCACTTGTTGTCCAGCTATGTAACCCAAGAGGGAGGATGAATTAGATTTTTAAAAAATTTAACATTAATTTAGAACTATGAGGATTAAATAACAATGAGTAGGATATATGTAGAGAATGATTTAAGCAAGATGTAGAAATTAAATGCAAGAATGCAAGTAGATAAGAAAATTAGAAAGAGAGCAAGTAAGTACAACATAAACAAATAAGATTTATAGTGGTTCGGTGCCAACCTTGCACCTACATCCACTCTCCAAGCTCCTACTTGAGAATTCAAATCCACTAAACCGTATTCAATAAGAATACAACATTGGTACCTCCAACTCTAGCTATTTCAAACTATAATACTTGTTTCTCGGGTACATGCCAACTTAATACAATCCGATTCAAGGTTCGGACCAACCTTTCCAAGTTTTGAAACCCTTCCAAAACTAAAGATCAAGATAAAATAGAGTATGTGAGTTAACCACATGAAAATATAAATTTAGCTCCTTTAATGAGTAAATAAAATTTTAAATACACTTTACATAATAAGAAGAAAGCTTTTCTAATTTCTCTCAAGGTGGTTGAAGACTTGAATGAGCTCTTGAGGGGTTGGTGAACTTGAAATGAAAGCTTCTTTAACTTCAAGAGGGCTCTTTGCTTAGGACTGAAATGAATGCTTGAAAAATCTTTTTTATTCTCTCTTTTAAGTGCCTTTTATAACTTCAAATGATGGTGGAGAGTAATCTGAACTGAAATAGAGCCATTGGAGATCATTAAATGAGCATTAAATGCAGCCAAAATGAGCTGAAAACTAGTCGTTGTGGAGTTTTTTTGTCACAGGGGTCGACTTATAGGGTCGACTCATGCACATGAGTCGACTCATGGGTCGACTTCTGTGGCAAAAAATAAAAAATGACTGTTCTGTAATTTTGGCGTATACAGAATAGAGGTCGACTCATAGGGTTGATTCATGCACAGGGGTCGACTCATGGGGTTGACTCAATTGGGTGTGCCAGTCAAAAAATCAGCATGCCGTTCAATCCTTTTTGACATGAGTCGACTCATGGGGTCGACTCAATTTTATAAATATAATTTTTTTTCAAAATATACATCTAAAAATATTGAAATTGCCTCCAATAGATCATAAATCTTCTGTTCTTGCTCTTGAGGCTTTCGAGTTAGGACTTGGTGAAATTATGATTTTGCCCCTGAAAAATAATAATTTTTTTTTCAAGTCAAAATTATTAGTAACCTCCTCAAATACTTTATAATCATCAAAATCAATTCAAGAAGCAATATTTATGATAATTTTGAAATTTGTATTATCATAGTTGTATAATGCTCAAATTGATGCATTATTAAGGGTGTAAAGCATACCTAATGTGATTAGAGTTTGCTATTTTTTCTTCTATATGCTTGACATATGTTTTGATATCCATTGCATCCTTAAATGATTTTCACATGTTATATGATTGCTATTTAGAATAGTAGAAGCATGTCAAGTTGCATAATTTGCGGTGTACATTTTATGTGGTTGTAGTTAGGATGTGCCGAGATTAGTTTAAAGTCCCTCATCAAATTATATTAAGTTGTAATATCAGGATTCACTTTTTAATCAAAAATCAAATTCTTAAAATCAATTGGTGTCGAGGAAAGTGTGATAGATGATTTTTTAATTAGATCCATATGCTGGCCTGGCCAACTCTGTTGGTGTTTAGAAAAGATACGGGGAGCCTCCCACCTACTTACTTGATCAATTTGATCTTGTTGACTTTTGGACTTAGATTGATTAGTGACGTAAACATTACAAGGGCTTTCCTTCAAACTCGATCGATAAAGTATGTCAAGATCTTAGTTAGCTTATTGTGCTATCCACAAGGCTTACTACAGAAATTGACATGATGTTGATCAAGTGCATATTGATGCTTATGGCATATTTGAATAGTGTTGCTTTGTTGTACTATCCACAAGGCAGTATTGTTTAAGTATGACCATATAGGATTGAAGGGTCAACTTAACTAGAACACTATAGTTTGTTGTGCTATCCACAAGACTATATGTGATCTAGAGGCCAGAATGAAAGATGTTGAGAATTATAAAGGTACAATTGGTAAAGAGTTACCTACTCTTGAACTCATAAATGCTTGTTATACTATCCACAAGGTGTTTGTAAGGAATAGGAATCTCAACCCCACTAAGAAACATTAAAATGTTTCTCGATTTTCATATTTGAGGGCTATAAAGTTTGATAAAATAGTGGAAGACACAATTAGATAAAAATTCTAGTCTAGTTGTGCATGTCATCATGAGTTGCCTGCTTATATTATGTTCTTGTTGTTGTAGATTAACTTCACTCATGGCATCCTCACTTTCACTTAGAGGTATCTTAGATGCAAATAAGTTGACTGGACCTAACTATGTCGACTGATTAAGAAATTAGAGAATTATTCTCACTCAAAGGAAAGTCTCCTACATTCTGGATACACCTATTTCAGATTCTCTTGGGAAAGATGCTTCTGAGAAGGAAAGGACCACATATAAGATGTGGAAAAATGATAGTGTGACTGTCAAATGTATCATGCTTGTTTCTATGAGCAATGAGCTTTCGAGGTAGCATGAGGACATGGACGTTTTCTCTATTCTCCTTAATCTTAAGGAGTTATATGAAAAATAAAGTCGAACTGCTCGATATGAGATATCTAAGCAGTTGTTCCGTGCCCGCATGACTGAAGGTACCTCCGTGCAAACACATATCCTAAAGATGATTGATTTGATCACTCGTCTGGGACAATTGGGTTTTGCCTTGGATGGTGAACTGAGTCAGAATTTAATCCTGCAGTCTCTTCCTGACTTTTTTTCTTAGTTTGTTATTAATTATCATATGAACAAACTGAACATTAGCCTGCCTGAGCTGCTGAATATATTAAAAATAGCAGAGAGTCATTTCAAGGATGAAAAGACTTGGGTCCTTCATGTTGATAAAATCAGCAAGAAGAAGGTAAAGAAGGATTTTAAGAAAAAGATGAACCCTATGACTAGCATCTCCAAAAAGAAGGCGAAGAAGGTCTCCGCCAAAGGTACTTGCTATCAATGTGGCAAGAAGGGCTACTGGAAGAAAAATTACAAAGAGTACCTTACAACCATGAAATTAGCAAATATTGCTAAAGATTTGTATATGATATAAACTAATTTATCATTAAGTACTTCAATGTTAGATTCTTGGGTATTGGATACCGTCTATGGCTCATACCTTTGTAAATCATTGTAGGATCTACAGAAAATAAGAAATCTAAATAAATGTGACTTCGAGCTATTCGATGCTAGTGGAGAGTCCATTTAGGCTGAAGTCGTAGGAACCAGAGTTTTGGAGTTATCTTTCGACAAAATTTTAGAACTAAAGATCTATTATCATATTCCAAATATTGTTAGAAACATTATTTCTATACCGTTGTTATTGGAACAAAATTTTGAAATAATTGTAAAGAACAATAGTTGTTCTATATATTTTTCTAATGAATATTATGGAAGTACTTTTATTGATAATGGTCTTTTATTTCTTTCACTTAATGATAATATATTTCATATTGATAATATGAAGAAAAGAAAGAGAGAGGATGTGAATGTCACATACCTCTGGCACTGCCGACTTGGCCATATCAATGAGTCAAGGATTAACAAATTATTCAAAGATAATTTTTTGATCCTTATGATTATGAATCATATGGAACTTATAAATCTTACCTCATGAAAAAAATGACCAAGACTCCATTTACTAGACATGGAGATAGGGAGAGTGACATTTTGGATCTTGTACATACTAATGTATGTGGTCTAATGCCGACTCAAGCCAGAGGTGGATACTCTTACTTCATCATATTTATCGATAATAGGTCAAGATTTGGATATGTGTAATTAATGAAATACAAATCTAAAGTCTTTGACAAATTTAAAGTATATCAAAGAATGATCGAGAAACAAATTGATAAAAGTATTAAAACTCTTTGATCGGATCAAAGAGAAGAATACTTATCCAATGAGTTTCTCAATTATTTAAAATAAAATAGAATACTCTCTCAATGGACACCTTCTTATACTCCACAATTAAATGGAATTGCGAAAAAGAGAAACCATACCTTATTAGATATGGTGCGGTCCATGATGTATTTCACAAATCTTTTATTATCCTTTTGGGGATACGCTCTCGAGGCTGCAGCATATATTTTAAATAAAGTACCTTCAAAATCTATTTCTAGCACTCTATATGAAATATGAAAAGGCAAAAGACCCAATCTTAAGCATCTTAAGATTTGGGGTTGCCCAGCTTATGTGAAAAATATTGATGGACATAAGCTGGATGCTAGATCAAAAAAATACAGGTTTGTAGGTTATCCTAAAGAGAGTATAGGATACTACTTCTATAACCCTACTCAACAAAAAGTATTTGTTAGTAGGTATGTCATTTTCTTAGAGAAAGAGTTTATCCAAGGAGGCAGTGGGAGATCTGTTGAACTTGAGGAAGTTCAAAATCTACAACCCATCCAAGATTCACTAAATAGTTCTCAACCAGATGTGCCCATTGTTGAGGCACAGCCACTACACACATCTTCTCTCCGAAGGTCAAGTAAAGTACATAATGTACCACTCAGATATGGGTTTGTTATTGAGAATGACAATACAACCCACATCATTGAGAATGATGATCCCATGTCCTATTCGGAAGCTGTTATGAGTAGTGACTCTGACAAGTGGCTCAATGCCATAAAATTTAAAATAGACTCCATATATGTTAACTAAGTATGGACTTTAGTTGATGTGCCTGAGGGTGTGACACTAATAGGCTACAAATGGGTCTTCAAAAAGAAGATTGGAGCAGATGGCTAGGTAAAGACCTATAAGGCCAGGCTGGTGGCAAAAGATTTCAAGCAAAAATAAGATATTGATTATGAAGAAACTTTTTCACCGGTAGCCATGCTCAAGTCTATTTGGATAATGCTTGCTATAGCAGCATACCATGACTATGAGATCTGATAGATGGACGTCAAGACTGCCTTCCTTAATAGAAATCTTGAGGAAGAAATCTATATGACTCAGCCAGAGAGATTTGTCTCAAGTGAGAGAGCAAATCAGGTATGCAAGCTCAATAGATCTATTTATGGATTAAAGCAAGCATCGAAGAGCTAAAACATCCATTTTGATGAGACAGCCAAATCATTTGACTTCATAAAAAATGTGGATGAATCTTGTGTGTACAAGAAGAATAGTGGGAGTGCTAGTGTCTTCTTGATTTTGTATATGGACGACATACTACTCATTAAGAATGATATCCCAATGTTGCAATCAATCAAGACTTGGCTATGATAAAAATTTTTTATGAAAGACTTGGGTGAGGCATCCTATATAATTGGTATTAAGATTATAGGGATAGATTGAAAAAGATGCTAGGCTTGTCCCAGTCTAGGTACATTGACCTTGTGTTGAAGAGGTTCAACATGGAGGGAAGTAAAAGAGGTTACTTGCCCATAGGTCATGGCATACAACTCTCTAAGAAGATGTCTCCTAAGACACCTGAATAGAGAAATAGAGTGAGTTCTATTCCTTATGCTTCGATTGTAGGATCCATAATATATGCGATGTTATGTACCAAGCCTGATGTTGCTTATGCCTTAGGCATTGTAAATAGATTTTAGGCTGATCTCAAGGAGGATCATTGAAAAACTGTGAAAAATATGCTCAAGTACTTGAGAAGGACTAGAGATATTTTTCTGATATATGGTGGATCTGATTTAAAACTGAAAGGTTATACCGATTCTAGTTTTCAATCCAATCAGGATGATAGTAAATCTATATCTGGATAAGTGTTCATCTTGTATGGTGGTACAGTAAGTTGAAAAAGTTTCAAACAACAAACTATTGCTAACTCGGTCACTGAGACTGAGTATATTGCTGCAAGTGAGGCGGCTAAGGAGGCCGTCTGGATGAAGAAATTCATCAGAGTTAGATGTGGTTTCAGGGATTGAACAACCAGTGCCCCTTTATTGTGATAATACTGGGATAGTTGCTCAAGCCAAAACATCAAGATCTCACCATAAATTCAAGCACATCCTAAGATGGCTCCACCTCGTTCGGAAGATCGTTGAAAGATGCAATGTGATCGTGGAGCGAGTTGACACCAAGAATAATATAGCAGACCCATTCACTAAGACCTTGTCAATGCAGTAGTTTTACCGCCATCTTGATAGCATGGGTATCAAGTATAGGGATGATTGGCTTTGAGTGCAAGTGGAAGATTGAAAGAATAATATCCTACAAGCCAATCGCATATATGATGTGATAGGACGTTTATTGTAATTTATCTTCTAAACTCATGTAAATTGATATTTATGTTAATAAAATAGGTATTTTTTGATTCATTGTATGCTGCATTTTGTTGTTCTTAAGATTATAATGAAACCCATAGATCTGACCAATGATTTTAGGATCGTGATGAGATCACACCAGTGAGATCTAAATCCTTGATAGTCCTGATCTAAAATATTTTTAGTTATTGGTACATTGAGTCAGAGATCAATGATACCGATAAGATTGGCATATCCTATGTATGCTCAGAAATGAGAGGGGTTGATCTCATAATCACTTGTATGGTGACACTAATACAAGGATGTGGGTGCTCATTAGAGAATGAGTTCACTGAATTGACCTATGAAAGAATATCAGATGGAGTCTTATTTACATGTCAACTAATGATTCTCTAGTGGGAGTTGTGTAAGTGATCCTTAGATTTGAGGTCACTATGGTACCTTGTGTACATAGATCCATATTTTGGTTCACTACCTAACTTGATTCTTTTATCCTTGTGTGGAGTGTTCTGGATATGATGAAGTATGTATGAAGGTTGTGAGTGATCAATAAGGGATCAGTCACTCCTAATAAGGGGAGCGAATATCCTATGTGATCTCATAGGATGATGGTTCGGAAGTCTTTGGCCAAAGCAGGATGATAATTAGATAAAAGTTTTTAATATATCATCAACTGAATCATCACCTTTAGATTGAGATACATAAAGATAAGTGATTGAGTTTGACATATTTTCAAGCCCACAGCTCATTTGGGATATTGTTTGACTGGAGGATTGAATTACTGGGAACTTACCACTAAAGGATATTTTGATAATTTTTCATCAAAATTTTAAATCTTCTAGGTAGTCATGACATGTTGTTAGACATCAATCTTGATTTTTGAATTCATCAAAATTAAAAGAGTTTAATTTTGAAGTCAATTTGGAAGAGTCCAAGTTGATTGGGACTCTTCGGATGACCTAATCTCATCGGATTAGGGTTACGTCGAAAGTCTTGATCTATTGCTGGCTAGATTTGGTACCCAATGGATCACACATTTTGAGATTTGCCTTGGTCTAATCTAATTAGAGTTTAATATAAATTTTATGGGTTAATTTGATATGCTAGCACATTGTATTAACTCAAGTTCCAAATTGATTTAGATCAAAGTGTTTGAGCTAACCTAGACCAGTTGGCTTTGACCTAATGGGATTGGATCAAATTGGATTGGATCCTTATCCAACTTGAAAGAGTTTTAAGTAGAAAAAGAGTCTTCTGTACCCATAAGAACCCATGGCAAAAATAAATACCGCCCCCTTTATTTTAGGTGTGTGAAAGGAAGAGTCCTTCTTAATGAGGACTCTTAATTTTCTACGCATTGCCTTAAATTCCCGATCAGAAATCCTATATTTTGATGCCAAAATTTGTTAATTTTTTTATAAATATAGAATACTAAGAGTCCTTCTACTCTAATTAATTGGATCACCAAAAATTTATTCAGTGAATTTATTTGGCATGTGGGAAGTTGGAGTGCCAAAGGTTGGCGCCCCTTCATCCCATATGATGTCCCCTGGTCCCCTATTTATAGGGGACACATCCCACCTAGGTTCTTATGGTGATTTTTAGCTGAAATAAGAAGAGGGTTGTGGTAAACATAAAAAAAATTCTGAAAAAATTTTGAGAAAAAAAAGACTGAATTTTGAGTGGCAAAAATTGCTACAAGGGTGGTGAGATTTTCAGTAAGTGTTGCTTAAGTGCTCTAAGATTTGATTTTTTCATATGTTGGAGCCAAAAATTAAATCTTAGATTGTATGACTTTTGAATATTATCTTTTTGATGTCATTCTAATAGTGAGATTGAAAGCAACTAGCTTTGGGGCAATCGTGATGTAAGTTCGAAGCCGGCAGTGTTCTTGAGAAGATTAGGTTGCGGCAGCGCACCAATTGGGAAGGACTTTAGCCAACTTTCATATGGATCACCATTGAAGGACTTCTATCTTGGGGTCTTATGGAAAACATCAATGTGCTACTTTTTTATATTGATGAAAGTATAATTTTCTATTTCTTTGCATGTTTGAATTTGCTTTGATCATGATCGACAAAGTGATTCTAATATTTGATAAAGCTATTGATTTGCTTGTTTTAAATTTTTTAAAAATTATTTTTCACTGCATGGCCAGAACCCAACATTATCTTCTTCAAGCGTATGCCATCCCTTTAAGAAAGGAAAGAAGAAGAAGAAAAATAAGATGCTAAGTGCTGGGGGTCAGACCGTGAAGTCCAAGTCTAAGTCCGACCAAAGTTGGTGGAATGCTTCTATTGTAGGAAGCAGGGTAACTGAAAGTGTTGAAAATTATGTCTTAAAATCAATCATGTGATGATTTTGTTCATCCTTGTATATGAATTATTGATTATTGAATAAAAGTTATTCTAATATTTTTCATCATAAAGTAATATCTTCCTTAAACTCCTGTGTTGTGATGAAGTCCTTAGAACTATGTTAGTGTGTGATAAAGAAAGGATTTATCGTATAGTTCTTAAATATGTTTGTGACCAAATGATACGTTATTATAGGATGATAATGTTTATCGATGGAGGTCATTGTGTGCCATATGGGTTGGTTGTCCTCTTAACCAAGGAGTGTGGTGACATTGGTATGGCATACAGGTGAGATGTAGGGGTACATCGTCACAGAACAAGTGACTCATCTACTGAGAATTCTGCTATCAAGAGCTACTCACAAAATACATGGCTATAAGTATCTTCAGACCTGAGATCACCATAGTGACTTGCAAGCAACTCACTGTGCTTTGGTGTCGGACTATCTAGATTTTTAATACAGTGATAGAAGGCTACTGGGTACAGTCAAGTACTTATGAAGTCTACGTGTGGATCAAGATGGAATTGATCCCTCCAGATTATTGAAGTTGATGTATCACTGTATTTCAATTAAGCAAAGCCTTGGTTAGGGTAATCCATGAGATGGATTTGAAAGGTTGAAATACAATATGGATAAAGCAATCTCGGTTGACAGTTAACCTGAGACCATCCTAGAGCATTCAAAATCAAAAGAATGAATTATGTGGTAACCATGTGTATGAATTTTGAAATATTTTTTTATGATAATTCGACCTATCTGGAGTCGAAAACTATTGCTAGATGATATCTCGATTAGTACAGAAATTGATTCCTATGCTACCGGCTTAGTGTTTGAACCTATGGAGTCATGCACACAAGTTAGACAAGTTAGACAATGTCGAAAAAAATTAACCTATGTTTATATGTATAATTTAGAAGTACTTGACTTGATTGAACATATAAGCTAGCTTGATTGAGAATTAAGTTATAGGTCAAATAGGATTGAAGAGTTGACTATGTCTGCTAGCACTACATATGAGGTTCAGGTTCAATTCCGACAATGAACAGTTTTTGATCTATAATCCATAGAGCATATGAAAGATTGGATTTAAGTGCTGATTAATTTTAGATTAGATCTGAATTAATTAGTCTTAATTTAGATTCAAAATTTAAGTTAGACTTGGTACAAAAGTCTTAAAGAGTTTGAGATTGACAGTCTTTCAAAATTATTTCGAACCAGCTTCGAATTGGATTCGAATTGGATCTGTTTTGGATGAGATATGAGTATTCCTACTTGCACTGGGAATACCCTCCCATGTGGACTGACCAACACTAGATATGGAGCTGGTTTGGGGTATCCCATATGGGTGAGGGAGTGGGTGCAAGTTGATTGTCATATGTGATGGCAATTCTATTTCATGTAGGAATCCTTTTTTCATGAGTATTGAACCAATTCAAATTAGATTTGAGTTAAGAGTCCTACTCTTATTGGATCATGAGAATCATCTATAAATACAGAGGGTCTCTACCTATGGATGCATAGCAAATAAATCAGATTGAGAGAAGAGAGAAAGAGAGAGAGAGGCATGTGAAGAGAGAGGTCCTTAATCTTCTCCTACATGTCTCCCTTTGTTGTCGCCTCCTCTCCTTGGGCGTGGATCCTTCTTAAGCATTCTATCTACTAGTGTGAGGTGTCATACTAGCACACATTCTCTCTCATTTGGTTGGCTTGTGAAGCTAATTCGATTAGAGTTCATCTCTTTTCCTACGTGTCTGGCATGCATGCGAAGTAGAGGATCTGCATATCCAAGCCTCTATAAGGTTTAATCTAGATAAATTAAGATTTGAACTCTGATTCTACTACTAATCAGGTAAGAATTTGATCCTTAATCATGTAGACAAATAGAAAAATTTTTAGATGCAATCTGGGCAATCAGAGGAGAAATAGTTTCTTTCCCTTCAGTTGGTATCAGCGCAGGCCTGAAATATATGTATGCATAACAAAATTTTTTAGAAATAATTTTATGAGATATAATTGAAATTTTTTATAAAATATTAAATATAATTTATATCTATTTATCTAAAATTTTTTATCTGATTTTGATTGGATTAGAAGTGCCTAATCAATGATGATTGAAGTTGTTATAAGTCTATTATAACAGAATTCTGCTATTGCTGAATTTCTGATGGAATAACAATGTGAATTAAAATTTATTTTAAATTTATTTTAATAAAATTTTAATATTATTATTTCTCTTATGAAGTGGGATTTATTTTAAATCTAAATTAGATCTATTTTGATGGATATTTAGATCTGAATCCTATCAAAATTCAACACTATGCGAAAATAGATTTTACCAAAAATTTATTCCTTATGCATTCATATTTGCATCTAATTAATTTTCTATATGATATCAAATCTGAAATTAATATTTTATGATCAATATAAGATATATTTTAGATCTAATATAATATATATGATACATTAAATCTAATTAGATTAGATGAAGAACATAATTGATAAGATCAAGGATATGTTCATGATATAAAATAGTTTTATCAATAATTACATGTTGATGTAATTATGTATGAAATTAGATTTTAGATCTTAGTAGCCTAGTACTCAGATTGATGAGATCACCAGACCATCTGGTCATAGAAGATTGAAGAGATTAATCTCTCTTTTGCTTATTCGATGGGTTCTTTTATGACTTGTAGGGGTGTCATTGTGATCAAGTTTTATGAAGAAGAAAAATGAACATATTCTTATATATTATTTTGATCATAAATATATTTGGATTAGATCTAAAATAATTTATGATTCATAACAATAGGATAAAATTTAGATATAAAATTAATTTAGATCTAAATTGTATGTTACATATGATGTAAATGGTATAGATCTAAAGGCTGTCATGATACATGAGATGTATGTATGAAGTCATACCTATGTATGTTTAATTGTTAAATATATTATAAAAATTTATTTTTATGTATTGAAATATATGGTATGTTTCACCTAAAATTCTTATAGAATAGTTCTACAGATTGAAACATACATTTCACACACTTAATTATGAATTAAGTTTTGAATGATCTAGATTTGAGAATTGAAGATCATTAAGACACCACATAAAATGATGGGTAAAGGGTTAGCATGAATCAGATCTTTTAATGGGTTAGACCTGGGGTTAGAAATACATATGAACTATATAGAGAAATTGATTAAATCTAATCAAGTGTTGAATTAAATCAGGTCAGTATTTTTCTAAATTAATCTCAATAATTGTAGTTTGATCAAGTCCATGTATTTGACCCTAATAAATGGACCATGATCATAGCTCTGTAGTTGAGTCCGAATCTTCTGATAGACCAAATTAAAACTAATTAACTAGTTGGTGTCTAAGGTAAGTTTGGCAGATTCGATCAAGTAATTTTTAATTGATAGTTATTCACCTAGATGCGTCTACGATGAGTTAAGGGCATATCCCTCCCACTAATCTCACTTATCTGGCCAACATGATAGATTATATTTTGATTAGGTCACTAGTCGATTCGTGCAGACCCATGCCATTAAGGTGAATCAGTGACTGATTTAGGTATCTTTTGACCAACTTGTGTCTAATCCTTTACATGACTTGATGAAGTCAGTGGGAGGATTTGTAGCTTGCAGATCGACTTCTTCTCTTATCCTCATATCAATAAAATCAAATTCTCAAAAATTATTACGTCCATAAAGTGATAAAATTATAAGATAACTTGATCATTGCCTCCCATTAAGGTACATGATAATGAGTCCAATATTCTAAATAGGCATTGGAGGTGCCACATGTCTGGTGTCTATTACATATTGAAATTATCATTCATCATATGACCATCATGATGTACCTTCAGATCAATGCTCAGGTTGGTCGAGCCACACTCAAGTCTGGACATCCATTTGTTGGATGCATTTGGTGTGTCATGTTAATGGTTGGACCTAACCAAAATTTTTAGTGAGAGCGCCACACGCCTGCTGAAGGGGTGCCTGGGGCAAAACTTATTGCTAAAGTTGTTTAGAAAAATAATTGGTTATGAACCTATCCATAGATGCACTAGAGTTGGTCGAGCCATACTCGAACCTGAATACAGTCTGTGTGGATTCTAGTACCCACTAAAGAATTATTGTAATTTCTAGAGTTGGAGGTAGAGACTATCAATTCGTAAAAATTATGGAAGAACCTTTAGACTAAAGTTCATATCTTCAGGATTAAAAATAATTCATATACTAATAGACTAATATTTTTTCTTTCAGTTATGGCCAATACTCTATCCCTTCGTACACTGTTGGACAGCAACAAGCTCACCGGATCCAACTTCTATAGCTAGTATTGAAAGTTGAAGATCATCTTGGAGCACAAGAGAATTTTGTACATTCTTATGGATCAGGCACCTGAAGAACCTATAATCAATGCTCCTCATGCCACGAGAGACACTTATATGAAGTGGCTCAATAACTGCACGATCATGCATTGCGTGATGAGGGCAGCCATGAATGACGAACTTAGTCGTAAGTTCGAGGATGCGCAGTCAGAGAAGATCATTTTCAAATGTTGAATGAGTCCTTCGGCACCCCTGAGGGTGTGGAGAGATACAAAACCTCCTACGCAGTGTTCAATGCCCGTATGTGAGAGGAGATTTTAGTCATCGATCATGTATTGTACATGATTGAGCAGATTGAATGCCTTAACAAACTTGACTTTCTGTTGCATGAATAGTTAGGCAAGGATGCTATCCTCAATTCGCTACCAAAATTTTACCTAACCTTTCTCAGTCATTACAGAATGACGAAGTCTGTGGTAAACTACCATAATTTGCTAGGATTACTATAGACTTTTGAGAAGGATCACCAACTCTAGAAGGAGTCAGTGAATTTAGTGGGAGGTTCATCTGCAGGGCATCAATCCTCTAAGAGAGAAAAGAAGAAAAAGGTACAAAAATTTTATGCCATTGATTCCAAGCAGAGCAAATCGTCAAAAGTTGACAAAAGCCAAGCAGAGTATTTCTTTTATAAGAAGCTAGGTCATTGAAAAAAGAATTGTCCTGCTTATATAGCCACCCTTGACCCAAACAGGCCTAAAAATAAGAGAAAGAAGCAAGTGGTTGCTTCACAAAGTACTTATATGATAACTCCTTATAATTTCTCTGTTTGTGATACTACTACTTGGATATTGGATACTAAAAGTCCTATTAATATATGCAATTCATTGCAGAGATTGCAGGTAAGTAGGAAGTTTTGAGAGGGCGAGTGGTTCCTTAACGTTAGAGATGGAAGTCTTGTTCCAGTTCTGGCCTTAAAAACTTTACAGCTTGTCTTTGAGTCCAATAGTGTCATGTTGAATGATTGTCATTATTATCTCTCTTTTTTGATGAATGTCATCTCTGTAGGCCTTTTGGCCAAACTTGATTACAAGTTTATAATAAAGGATAATTTTTGTGATATCATTATGAATGATACTATAATTATGCATGGACAATTGAAACATGGCATATACATAATATCACAGTCTATTAGTGTAAAGTACACACCTAGTAAATACCCTAAATTAGATAATGTCAATGAATCTTACCTTTGGCATTGTAAGCTTGGTCATGTGAATAAGAATTGGATTGACAGGTTGATCAAAGAACATATCCTTGAGATAGATGATTATGAAACATTACCTACCTATGAGTCCTGTCTACTTGGTAAGATGACTAAGTCACCTTGTAAAGAAAAAGGTGAAAGAGCCAGCGATGTCCTAGGTCTAATACCTACTAATATATGCGGGCCTATAAATATAAGTGTCAGAGGAGAATACTATTACTTCATTACGTTTACAGACAACCTATCGAGGTATGGGTATGTCTATCTTATGAAGCATAAGGTAGAATCATTTGAAATGTTCAAACAATTTCGTGCTAAAGTAGAGAAATAAATTGGAAAGAGTATTAATATCCTTCGATCAGACTGAGGAGGTGAATATCTCACCAGTGAGTTTCTGACATATCTGAAAGAGAATGAAATTCTTTTATAGTGGACCCCTCTTGAAACATCATAATATAATGATGTGTCCGAGAGAAGGAATCGAACCTTGTTAGACATGGTCTGATCTATGATGGACTTTGTGAGTTTGTCAATTTTTTTTTGGGAATATGCTCTAGAAATTACCTGCTACATTTTAAATAAGGTGTCAGGCAAGTCTTTCGATAAAACTCCATATGAGATATAGACTGGGCGTAAGCCGGTACTCTCACACCTTAGGGTCTGGGGGTGTCCAGCTTATGTCAAGCATTTAAAGATAGATAAGCTTAGATCGAAGTTTGAAAAATGCTTGTTCGTAGGATACCCAAAGGAAACTAAAGGGTACTACTTCAACCTCACTGTAGAACAAAGGTGTTCGTCAGCAGTCGGGCAATCTTTTTGAAAAAAGAGTTTCTTGGTGAAGGAGCTAATATCTGTAAAATTAAACTTGATAAAGTTCATGAGGTGGAAGGATCGATACACACAGAAATGGATTTGATTGGTGAATCAAATCTGGAGCCAATAGAGGTACCATTAAGGAGATCCAGTAGAATACCATGTCGTCGGACAGATACTACAGTTTTTTGATCCAAGATGGTGACCCCATCAAACTTGATGAGAACGATGAGGATCCGATCACCTATATGGAGGTAATGCAAAGGCCTGACTCCCAAAAATGGCTTGAGGTCATGAAGTCTGAGATGGAGTCCATAGAGATCAATGGTGTATGAACACTGGTTGATCCGCCCGAAGGGATAAAATTCATAAGGTGTAAATGGATTTTCAAGAGGAAAAGATGAGCGGATGGAAAGGTGGAGACCTATAAAGTCTGTCTAGTTGCTAAGGGTTACCATCAGTATTATGGTATTGACTATTATGAGACGTTCTCTCTTGTGTCAATGCTCAAGTCCATCCAGATTATGCTTGCTATCGCTGCACACTTAGATTATGAGATCTGATAGATGGATATCAAAACTGCTTTTCTTAATGGGGAGCTGGAAGAAGAGATGTATATGATACAATCTGAAGGATTCACATCCACAGATGAGTCGAAAGTGTGCAAGCTGAAAAAGTCTATTTATGAACTTAAGCAGGCGTCTAAGAGTTAGAACATACATTTTAATAAGGTGGTCAAAATGTATGGCTTCATTAGGAATGGAGAAGAGCCTTGCGTCTACAAGTGAATTTCTGATTCTGTAGTCATTTTTCTTGTGTTGTATGTGGATGACATATTGTTACTAAAAAATGACATTCTGACTTTACAGAGTATGAAGCTGTAGCTATCATCACAGTTCTTCATGAAGAACTTGGGAGAAGCATCCTACATCCTTGGGATGAAGATCTATAAGGATAGATCTAGAAGGTTGCTTGGACTATCTCAATCTACATACATTGATACCTTGTTGAAGCGGTTCCACATAGATAATTTCAAGAAAGACTATCTTCCGATAGATCATGGAATTACTCTTTCCAAGAAGGATTGTCTGACAACTCCTGAGGAGAGGAGCACATAAGTAAAATACCATATGCTTTGGTAGTGGGATTTGTCATATATGCTATGATATGTACGAGATCGGATATGGCCTATGCACTAGGGATAGTGAGTAGGTACCAGTCTGATCCAGATGAGAAGCATTGGAAGATTGCGAAAGCAATTCTTAAGTATTTGAGAAATACTAAAGACCAATGGCTTATCTATAGAAACACTGACCTGAAACTTATGAGATATATTGATTCTAATTTTCAGTCAGATTGTGATGATAGTAGAAGCATGTCGGGCTATGTATTTCTCTGAATGGAGGAGCTGCTTACTGGAAGAATTTCAAGCAACTTACTATGATCGATTCTGTTTGTGAAGTGAAATACATTGCTACATCAGATATTGCAAAGGAGGTGGGGTGGTTGTGAAAGTTCATCAGTGAGCTGGGAGATACACTGTCCATTGATAGCCTCCTGTACTATGACAGTTCTAGTGCCATAGCTCAGGCGAAAGAATCCAAATCACACCATCACACCAAGCATGCTCTACACCGCTATCACCTGGTGCAAGAGATCGTAAACCATAGTGACGTTGAACTTCAGAAGATCGATGAAAAGGAGAACCTAGCCGACCCCTTCACTAAAGCTCTCGAGATCAAAGAGTTCGATGAATTTAAATGAAAGATGGGTATAAGATACTGTCCTGATTGGCTTTAGTTCAAATGGAAATTATTGAGAATTATGTCCTAAAATTAATTGTATGATGATTAAGTTCATCCTTGTATATGAATTATTGATTATTAAATAAAAATTATTCTAGTATTTTTCATCACAAAGCAATATCTTCCTTGAACTCTTGTGTTGTGATGAAGTCTTTAGAACTATGCTGTTAAGAGCTGCTCACGAAATATATGGGTATAAGTATCCTTCAGACCTGAGATCACCATAGTGACTTGTAAGTAACTCACTGTGCTTTGGTGTTAGACTATCTGGATTTCTAATGCAGTGATGGAAAGCTATTGGGTACAGTCAAGTACTTACGAAGTTTGTGTGTGGATCAAGATGGGATTGATCCCTCCAGATCATTGAGTTGATGCATTGCTGTATTTCAATTTAGCAAAGCCTTGATCAGAATAATTCATGAGATAGATTTGAAAGGTTAAAATACAATGCAGATGAAGCAACCTTGGTTGACAGTTAACTTGAGACCATTCTAGAGCATTCAGGATCAAAAGGATGAATTATGCGGTAACCATGCGTATGAATTCTGAAATATTCTTTTATGATAATTTGACCTATCTGGATGTCGGCAACCATTGCTAGATGATATCTCAATTAGTATAGAAATTAGTTCCTATGTTACTGACTTAGTGTTTGAACCTATAGAGTCACACACACAAGTCAGATAAAGTAGGAAGGAATTGACCTATGTTTATATATCTAATTTGAAAGTACTTAACTTGATTGAACAAATAAGCTAGCTTGATTGAGAATTAAGTTATAGATCAAATAGGATTGAAGAGTTGACTATGTCTAGCTAGCACTACACAAGAGGTTCAGATTCAATTCCGGTGATGAACAGTTTTTAATCTATGATCCATGGAGCATATGAAAGATTAAATTTAAGTACTAATTAATTTTAGATTAGATCTGAATAAATTAGTCTTAAATTAGATCTAAAATCTAATTTAGATTTTGTACAAAAGTCCTAAAGATTTAGAGATTGGCAGTCTTTCAAAATTATTTCGAACCAGCTTCGAATTAGATTTGAATTGGATATATTTTGGATGAGATATGAGTATTCCTACTTGCACTTGAAATATCCTCCTATGTGGGCCGACCAACACTTAATATGGAGCAAGTTTGGGGCATCCCATGTGGGTGAGGGAGTGGGTGCAACTTAATTGTCATATATGATGACAATTCTATCTCATGTAGGAATCTTTCTTTCATGAGTATTGGATCAATTCAAATCAGATTTGAGTTAAGAGTCCTACTCTCATTGGATCATGAGAATCATCTATAAATATAGAGAGTCTCTACCTATGGATGCATAGCAAGCAATTTAGATTGAGAGAAGAGAGAAAGAGAGAGAGAGAGGCGTGTGAAGAGAGAGGTCCTTAATCTTCTCCTACACCTCTCCCTTTGTTGCCGCCTCCTCTCCTTGGGCATGGATCCTTCTTGGGCATCCCATCTGCTGGTGTGAGACAGTACATCTCCTCCCTTATTTGGTTGGTTTGCGAAGGTAATTGGATTGGAGTTCATCCTACTTTCCTACGGCGTCCGACGTGCATGCGAAGTAGAGGGTCTGCATATCCAGGCCTGCATGAAGGTTTAATCTAGATAAATAGAGATTTCATCTCTAATTCCACTGTTAATCAATGGTTGATTAGAGATGCCTAATCAATGGTTGATTGAAGTTATTATAAGTCTGTTATAACAGAATTCTGCTGTTGCTGAATTTCTGATGGAATAACAATGTGAATTAAAATTGATTTTAAATTTATTTTAACAAAATTTTATTATTATTATTTTTTTATGAAGTGGTATTTATTTTAGAGCTAAATTAGATCCATTTTGACAGATATTTAGATCTGAATCCTATCAAAATTCAGCACTGTACGAAAATAAATTTTATCAAAAATTTATTCCTTATGCATTCATATTTGCATCTAATTAATTTTCTATATGATATCATATCTGAAATTGATATTTTATAATCAATATAAGATATATTTTAAATCTGATATGATGTATATAATATATCAAATCTAATTAAATTAGATGAAGAACATAATTGATAAGATCAAGGATATGTTCATGACATAAAATAGTTTTGTCAATAATTACATATTGATATAATTATGTATGAAATTAGATTTTAGATCTTAGTAGCCTAGTACTCGGATTGATGAGATCATCAGACCATCTGATCATAGGAGATTAAAGAGATTAATCTCTCTTTTGCCTATTCGATGGGTTCTCTTATGACGTGTAGGGGTGTCATTGTGATCCAATTTTGTGAAGAAGAAAAATGAACATATTCTTATGTATTATTTTGATCATAAATATATTTAGATTATATCTAAAGTGATTTATAATTCATTACAATAGGATAAAATTTAGATATAAAATTATTTTAGATCTAAATTGCATGTTACATATGATGTAAATGGTATAGATCTAAAGGTTATCATGATACATGAGATATATGTATGAAGTTTAAATCATATCTATGTATGTTTAATTGTTAAACATATTATAAAAATTTATTTTTATATATTGAAATATATGGTATGCTTCACCTGAAATCCTTGTAGAATAGTTCTACAGACTGAAATATATATTTCACACACTTAATTATGAATTAAGTTTTGAATGATCTAGATTTGAGAATTGAAGATCATTAAGACACCACATAAAATGATGGGCAAAGGGTTAGCATAAATTAGGTCCTTCTAATGGGTTGGACCTAGGGTTAGAAACACATATGGACCACATAGAGAAATTGATTAAATCTAATCAAGTGTTGAATTAGTTCAGGTCAGTATTTCTCTAGATCAATCTCAATAGTTGTAGTTTGATCAAGTCCATATATTTGACCCTAATAAATGGACCATGATCATAGCTTCGTGGTTGAGTCCGAATCTTCTGGTAGATCAAATCAAATCTAATTGACCAGTTGGTGTCTAAGGTAAGTTTGACAGATTCAATCAAGTAATTTTAATTGGGAGCTATTTACCTAGATGCGTCTATGGTGAGTTAAGGACATATCCCTCCCACTGATCTCACTTATCTGGCCAACATGATAAATTATATTTTGATTAGATCACTAGTCGATTCATGCAAATCTATGCCATCAAGGTGAATCAATATGACTGATTTAGATATCTTTAGACCAGCTTATGTCTAATCCTTTACATGACTTGGTGAAGTTAGTGAGAGGATTTGCAGCCTGCAGGTCAACTTCTTCTCTTATCCTCAGATCAATGAAATCAAATTCTCTGAATTATTAGGTCTATAAAGTGATAAAGTTATGAGATAACTTGGTCATTGTCTCCTATTAAGGTGCATGATAATGAGTTCAATATTTCAAATAGACATTGGAGGCGTCACACACCTGGTGTCTATTACATATTAGAATTGTCATTCATCATATGACCATCATGATGTACCTTCAGATCAATGCTCAGGTTAGTTGAGCCATATACAGGCCTGGACATCTATTTGTTGGATGTACTTGGTGTACCATGTTAATGGTTGGACCCAACTAAAATTTTCAGTGGAGGCGCCACACGCCTGCTGAAGGGATGCCTGGGATAAAACTTATTACTATAAGTTGTTTGGAGAAATAATTAGTTATGAACCTATCCATAGATGCACTAGGATTGGCTGAGCCACACTCAGGTTCGAATGCAATCCGTGTGAATTCTAGTACCGCTAAAAAATTAGTGTAATTCCTCGAGTTGGAGGTAGAGGCTATCAATTCATAAAAATAGTGGAAGAACCTTTAGACTAAAGTCCATATCTTCAGGATTAAAAATAATTGATATACTATTAGGTTAATATTTTTTTTTTCAATTATGGCTAACATACTATCCCTTCGTATGCTGTTGGACAGCAACAGGCTCACCAGACTCAACTTCGATAGCTGGTATTGAAAGTTAAAAATCATCTTGGAGTATGAGAGGATTTTATACATCCTTATGGATCAGGCACCTAAAGAACCTACAAGCAATACTTCTTGTGCCGTGAGAGATACTTACATGAAGTGGCTCAATGACCGCATGATCGTACGTTGCGTGATGAGGGCAACCATGAACGATGAACTTAGTTGTAAGTTCGAGGATGCACAACCAGAAGAGATCATTCAAATGTTGAATGAGTCCTTCAACACTCCTGAGGATGCGGAGACACATAAAACCTCCTATGCAGTGTTCGATATCCGTATGCAAGAGGGGCTTCAGTCATCGATCATGTATTGTACATGATTGAGCAGATTGAATGCCTTAGCAAACTTGACTTTCCATTATATGAACAGTTAGGCAAGGATGCTATCCTCAATTCGCTATTGAAATCCTACCTATCTTTTCTCAATCATTACAGAATGATGAAGCCTACGATAAACTATCATAGTTTGCTAGGATTACTGCAAACTTTTATGAAGGATCACCAGCTATAGAAGGAGCCAGTAAATTTAGTGGGAGGTTCATCTACAGAGCATCGATCTTCTAGGAGAGGAAAGAAGAAAAAGGTACAGAAATCCCATACCACCGATCCCAAGCAGAGCAAACCATCAAAAGTTGACAAGAGCCTGGCAGAGTACTTCTTCTGTAAGAAGTTGGGTCATTAGAAAAGAAATTATCCTTCTTATATAGCCACCATTGACCCAAACACGCCTAAAAACAAGAGAAAGAAGTAAGCAATTGCTTCATAAGGTACTTATATGATAACTTCTTATAATTTCTCTATTTGTGATACTACTACCTAGGTATTGGATACTAGAAGTCTCATTAATATATGCAATTTGTTGTAGGAACTACAGGTAAGTACGAAGTTTCGAGAGGGCGAGCGATTCTTTAACGTTGGAGATGAAAGTCTTGTTCCAGTTCTGGCCTTGGAAACTTTGATCTGATTTTTGAACTATATGATCAAAATCAGATCAAAAATTTTATATAAATAGATTTAAATTAGATTTAATATTTTATAAAAAATCTTAATTATATCTCACATAATTATTTTTCAAAAAATTTTGTTATGCATGCATATATTTCAGGCCTGCTCTGATACCAACTAAAAGGAAAGAAACTATTTCTCCTCTGATTGCCCAGGTTGCATCTAAAATTTTTTTTATTTATCTACATGATTAAGGATCAAATTCTTAACTGATTAGTAGTAGTACTAGAGATCAAATCTCAATTTATCTAGATTAAACCTTCGCAGAGGCCTGGATATGCAGACCCTTTACTTCGCATGCACGTCAAACGTCGCAGAAAAGCAGGATAAACTCCAATCTAATTGCCTTCGTAAGCTAACCAAATGAGAGAGGAGATATGCTAGTATGACACCTCACACTAGCAGATGAGACATCTAAGAAGGATCCATGCCCAAGGAGAGGAGGCGGCAACAAAGGGAGAGATGTAGGAGAAGATTAAGGACCTCTCTCTTCACACGCCTCACTCTCTCTTTCTCTCTTCTCTCAATCTGATTTGTTTGCTATGCATCTATAGGTAGAGACCTTCTCTATTTATAGATGATTCTCATTACCCAATGAGAGTAGAACTCTTAACTCAAATCTGATTTGAATTGATCCAATACTCATGAAAGAAGGATTTCTACATGAGATGAATTGCCATCACATATAATAATCAACTTGCACCCACTCCCTCACCCACATAGGATGCCCCAAACTAGACCCATATTAGGTGTTTGTCAGCCCACATGGGAGGATATTTTCAATGTAAGTAGGAATACTTATATCTCATCCAAAACAGGTCTAATTCGAATTTAATTCAAAGTGAATTTGAAACAATTTCGAAAGACTGTCAATTCTAAACTATTTAGGACTTTTGTACCCAGTCTAACTTGAATTTTGGATCTAATTTAAGATTAATTAATTTAGATCTAATTTAAAATTAATCAGCACTTAAATCTAATCTTTCATATGCTCTATGGATCATAAATCAGAAACTTTTCATCCTCGGGATTGAACTTGAACCTCTTGTGTAGTGCTAGCTAGACATAGTTAACTCTTCAATCTCATCTTGATCCACACATAAATTTCATAAGTACTTGACAGTATCCAATAGCCTTCCGTCACTGCATTAAAAATTCAGATAGTCTAGCACCAAAGTACAGTGAGTTGCTTGCAAATCATTATGCATTATGGTGATCTCAGGTCTGAAGGACACTTATACCAATATATTTCACGAGCAGCTCTTGACAGTAGAATGCTCAGCAGGTGAGTCACTTATTCAGTGATAATGTATCCCTATATCTCACCTGTATGCCATACCAGTGTCATCATATTTCTTGATTAAGAGTACAACCAACCCATATGGCACACAATGACCTCCACTCGATAAACATCATCATCCTGTAATGACGTATCATTTGGTCGCGAACATGTTTAAGAAATATACGATAAATCTTCTCTTTATCACATGCTAGCATAGTTCTAAGGACTTCATCACAACACAAGAGTTTAATGAAGATGTTACTTTATGATGAAAAAATATTAGAATAATTTTTATTCAATAATCAATAATTCATAGACAAGGATGAACTCAATCGTCACACGATTGGTTTTAGGACATAATTCCCAACAACTGATACCAACTGAAGGAAAAGAAACTATTTCTCCTCTGATTGCCCAAGTTGCATCTAAAATTTTTTTATTCATCTACATGATTAAGGATCAAATTCTTACCTGATTAGCAATAAAACCAAAGATCAAAAATCAATTTATCTGGATTAAACCTTTGCGGAGGCTTGGATATGCAGATCCTCTACTTCACATGCACATCGGATGCCGCAGGAAAGCGGGATGAACTCCAAATCAATTGCCTTCACAAGCCAACCAAATGAGGGAGGAGATGTGCTGGTGTGACACCTCACACCAGTAATGGGACACCTAAGAAGGATCCATACCTCAAGAGAGGAGGCAGCAACAAAGGGAGAGATGTAGAGAAGTTAAGGACCTCTCTCTTCACATGCTTCTCTCTCTCTCTCTTTCTCTCTTCTCTCAATCTGATTTGTTTATTATGCATCCATAGGTAGAGACTCTCTTTATTTATAAATGATTATCATGATCCAATAAGAGTAGGACTCTTAACTCAAATCTGATTTGAATTGATCCAATACTCATGAAAGAAGAATTTCTATATGAGATAGAATTGTCATCACATATGACAATCAACTTGCACCCACTCCCTCACCCATATGGGATGCCCCAAACCAGATTCATATCAGGTGTTGGTCGGCCTACATGGGAGGGTATTTCTAGTGCAAGTAGGAATACTCATATCTCATCCAAAATAGATTCAATTCGAATCCAATTCGAAGCTAGTTTGAAATAATTTTGAAAAGCTATCAATCTCAAACTATTTAGGACTTTTGTATCAAGTCTAACTTAATTTTGAACCTAATTTAAAACTAATTAGTTCAGATCTAATCTAAAATTAATCAACACTTAAATCCAAGCTTTCATATGCTCCATAGATCATAGATCAAAAATCGTTCATCTTCAAAATTAAACCTGAACCTCATGTGTGGTGCTAGCTAGACATAGTCAACTCTTCAATCCTATTTGACCCAAAACTTAATTCTTAATCAAGAAAGCTTATATATTCAATCAAGTCAAGTATTTCTAAATTGGACATATAAACATAGGCCAATTCCTTTCTACTTTGTCTGACTTGTGTGCATGACTCCATAGATTCAAATACTAAGCCAGTAGCATAGGAACCAATTCCTACACTAATCGAAATACCATCAAACAATAGTTCCTGACATACATATAGATCAAATTATTGCAAAGTAATATTTCAGAATCCATACATATGATTACCACATAATTTATCTTTTTGATCATGAATGCTCTAGGATGGTCTCAGGTTAACTGTCAATCGAGATTACTTCATCTGTATTGTATTTCAACCTTTCAAATCTATCTTATGGATTATCCTAGCTAAGGCTTTGCTAAATTAAAATACAGCGATACATCAACTTTAATAATCTGGAGGGATCAATCCCAACTTGATCCACACACAGACTTGTAAGTACTTGATTGTACCCAATAACCTTCCGTCACTACATTAGAAATTCAGATAGTCCGACACCATAGCATAGTAAGTTGCTTGCAAGTCACTCTGATGATCTTAGGTCTGAAGGACATTTATCCCCATGTGTTTCACGAGCAGCTCTTGACAGCAAAATGCTCAGCAAGTGAGTCACTTGTTCAGTGACAATGTACCCCTACATCTCATCTGTATGCCATACCAGTGTCATCGCACTCCTTGGTTAAGAGGACAACAATCCATATGACACACAATGACCTTCACTTAATAAATATCATCATCCTGTAATGACGTATCATTTGATCGCAAATATATTTAAGAACTATATGATAAATCTTCTCTTTATCGCACACTAGCATAGTTCTAAGGACTTCATCATAACACAAGAATTTAATGAAGATGTTACTTTGTGATGAAAAAATATCAAAATAACTTTTATTCAATAATCAATAATTCATATACAAGGATGAACTCAATCGTTACATGATTGATTTTAAGACATAATTTTCAATAACTCCTACTTGGACTAAAGCCAATCAGGATAGTATCTTCTATCCATCTTTCATTTAAAGTCATCGAACTCTTTGATCCCGAGAGCTTTAGTGAAGGGGTCAGCTAGGTTCTCCTTTCCGTCGATCTTTTGAAGTTTGATATTATCATGGTTCATGATCTATTGCATCAGGTGATAGCAGCACAGAACATGCTTGGTGTGATGGTGTGACATGGGTTCTTTCGTCTGAGCTATGGCATTGGAAATATCACAGTACAGCAATACAGGGCCATCAATAGAAGGTGTAACTCCCAGCTCACTAATAAACTTTCACAACCACACCATCTCCTTTGCAGCATCCGATGCAGCAATGTATTCTACTTCACAAATAGAATCGACCACAGTATGTTGCTTGAAACTCTTCCAGCAAATAGCTCTTCCATTCAGAGTAAATACGTAGCCCGACACGTTTCTACTATCATCACAATCTAACTGAAAATTGAATTCAGTATATCTCACAAGTTTTAGATCAATGTCTCCATAGATAAGCCATTGATCTTTAGTATTTCTCAAATACTTAAGAATTGCTTTCGCAATCTTTCAATACTTCTCATCCGGATCAGACTGGTACCCACTCACTACCCCTACTGAATAGGCCACATCCGATGTCGTACATGTCAGCATACATGATAGATCCCACTGCCGAAGCATATAGTATTCTACTCATGTGCTCTCTCTCCTCAAGAGTTGTCGGATAATCTTTCTTGAAAAGAATAATTTCATGACCTATTGAAAGATAGGCTTTCTTGAAATTATCCATGTTGAACCGCTTCAATACGGTATCAATGTACGTGAATTGGGATAGTCCAAGCAACCTTCTAGATCTATCCCTATAAATCTTCATCCCAAAGATGTAGGATGCTTCTCCCAAGTCTTTTATGAAAAACTATAATGATAACCACAGTTTCACACTCTACAAAGTCGGAATGTCATTTTCTAGTAATAGTATGTCATCCACATACAGCACAAGAAAAATAACTACAGAATTAGAAGCCCACTTGTAGATGCAAGGCTCTTCTCCATTCCTAACAAAGCCATACATTTTGATCAGTTTATCAAAATACATGTTCCAACTCCTAGATGCCTGCTTAAGTCTATAAATAGATCTTTTCAGCTTGCACACTTTCGACTCATCTATGGATGTGAACCCTTCAAGTTGTATCATATACACCTCTTCTTCCAACTTTCCATTAAAAAAAGTAATTTTGACATCTATGTGCTAGATCTCATAATCTAAGTGTGCAGTGATAGCAAGCATAATCTGGATGGATTTGAGCATTGTCACAGGAGAGAACATCTCATCATAGTCAATACCATAACACTGACAGTAACCCTTGGCAACTGACGGACTTTATAGGTCTCCACCTTCCCGTCTGCTCCTCTTTTCCTTTTGAAAATCTATTTTCACCCTATAGATTTTATCCCTTTGGGTAGATCAACCAGTGTCCATATACCATTGATCTCCATGGACTCCATCTCAAACTTCATGGCCACAAGCCATTTCTGAGAGTCGGGCTTTTGCATGGCCTCCATATAGGTGATCGGATCCTCATTGTTCTCATCAAGTTCGATGGGGTCATCATCCTGGACCAAAAAACTGTAGTATCGGTCTGGCTAATGCGGTACTCTATCGAATCTCCTTAATGGCACCTCTACTAGCTCCGAATTTGATTCACCAATCAAATCCAATTCTATGTGTGTCGATCCTCCCACCTCATGAACTTTATTAAGTTCAATTTTATAGACATTAGCTCCTTCATCAAGAAATTTCTTTTCCAAAAAGACTGCCTCGCTGCTAAGAAACTTTCCTCAATATATTGGTTTTCTTGATCTAAATAGGTCTAAGAAGAAGAAGCAACCAGTTGCTAAGCAAGGTAATTATATGATAACTCCTTACAACTTCTCAATTTGTGATACAATGACCTGGGTATTAGATACTGGTAGTCCTATTAATATTTGTAATTCATTGCAGGGACTTTAAATTAGTAGGAGATTTGAAGATGGTAAGAGATTTCTGAATATTGAAGATGAAAGTTCAGTTCCAGTTCTAGCTTTAGGAATCATCAAACTTAAATTCAATTCTTATATCATTATTCTTAGTGATTGTTATTATTGTCCTAGTTTCTTATTGAATGTAATTTCTGTAGGCTTTCTAGTCAAAAAAAATTATAAAATTTTAATAAAAAAATTTATGATATCTTTTTGAATGGTATTACTATAATGCATGGATAATTGAACAATGAAATTTATACTGTATCATAGCCTAGTGTAATGTACACATCGAGAAAACACCCTAGGATAGATGATGTGTCAGATAGCTACCTTTGGCATAATAGGTTAGGTCATATTAACAAAAACAGAATGAATAGGTTAATCTGAGAGGAAATTTTTAAGGACAATGATTGTGAATCATTGCCAACTTGTGAATCTTGTCTACTTGAAAAGATGACCAAACCATCTTTTACTAAAAAAGATGAATGAGCCAGTGATGTTCTAGGTCTCATGCATACTAATGTCTGTGGATTGATGAGCACAAGCGCAAAAAGAGGGTATCAATACTTTATTACATTCACAGATGACCTATCAAAGTATGGATATATCTACTTGATGAAGAATAAGTCAGAATTATTTGAAATATTTAAATAATTTCATAGTGAGGTAGAGAAATAAACTGAAAAAAGTATTAAAACTCTTCAATCTAATCGAGAAGGTGAATACCTTTTCGATGAATTTCTGATACATCTAAAAGAGAATGAGATTCTCTCACAATGAACTCCTTCTAGAATGCCACAGCATAATGGCATCTCAGAAAGGAGGAATCAAACCTTGTTGGACATGGTTCGGTCCATGATGAGGTTTTTGAATTTGCCAATCTCATTTTGAGGATATGCACTCGAGTCGGCTTGTTATGTACTTAATAGATTTCAAGTAAGTCTATAAATAATATACCAGATGAGATATGGACTGGACATAAATCAGTACTCTCACATCTTAGGATTTGGGGATATTCGGCTTATATCAAACGTTTAAAAATAGACAAACTAAGACCTAGGTCTGACAAGTATATCTTCATAAGGTATCCTAAAGAAGTAAAGGGGTATTACTTCTACCTTGCTCATGAACAAAAAGTATTCATAAGAAATAAAGCATAATTTTTAGAAAAAAAATTCTTTAGTAAAGGAATTAATGCTTCTAAAATTGAGCTTGATGAAGTTCGATGAGTAGAAGGACCGACACAATTTAGTGAACCCACAGAACTCGATTTAACTGAATTAAATTTACAACCTCTTAATGATGCACCATCAAGGAGATCCGATAGAGTATCGTACCCACCAGACAGATACTATGGTTTCTTGATCCGAAATGGAGATCCTGTTGAACTCGATGAGAACAACGAGGATCCGATCTCCTACATGGATGCAATGCAAAGGTCTGACTCTGATAAATGGTTAGAAGCCATGAAATTCAAAATGGAGTTCATGAAAGTCAATGATGTATGGATATTAGTTGATCCACCTAAAGGGATAAAATCCATAGGATATAAGTGGATCTTCAAGAGGAAGAGAGGTACAGACGGCAAGATGGAGATCTATAAAGCCCATCTGGTTGTCAAAGGATATCATCAATGTTATGGTATTGACTATGATGAGATAGATTAATTAGGTTTGATTTAATTAAATCTGATTTTATAGGTTCACCAGATTATGTCAGTTCTTCTACCTATTGAACTTCATAAGTTCTACATTAACGACATCGGTACCTTCACCAAGGTACTCTTTTTCTAAAAAAAATGCCAAATAATTTTTGTTCTTTAATATGGTAGAAGTTATATCCCCTAGATTCTTTAGGGTTATCCTACAAAATAATACATATAGGATTAGAATCCAAGCTAATTTGTCTGTAATTGCTTGACATAAACCAAACACTATCAAACCTTAAGGTATGAGAATATTGACTTACGCCTAGTCTATATCTCATATGAAGTCATTACGACTGATTAATTCAGAATTCAGCTCAGAATATAATAAGAGTCTTAAGAGTATAACCCTAAAAGGAGACTGGCAGACTTATAAATCCCATCATAGATCAAACTATGTCTAACAAAGTTAATTTTAATAAGAGAGAATCCTATTCTCTTCTAGATATGTCAAAAACTTATCAAAAAAATATTCTCCTCTTTGGTCTTATTGGGTATAAAATACCCACAGCCGGAACCCTCAACGGAATCGACATCAACGCAGCTCCGCCCGGACTCCTACGGGAGCCGGGCTCCACCGCCGACAGCAAGTGCAGCTCCGCCCGGACTCCTACGGGAGCCGGGCTCCATCGACGACATCAGCGCAGCTCCGCCCGGACTCCTACGGGAGCGGGCTCCGCCGCCAACATCAGAACAGCTCCGCCCGGACTCCCATAGGAGTCGGGCTCCGCTCTCCGTATCAACTGCTGGTAAGCTCCATCCGGACTCCTACCAGAGCCGGACTTCACCCTTAACTTTGATTGCAGCACAGCTCCGCCCGGACTCCTACGGGAGCCGGGCTCCACCACCGATAGCAAGTGCAGCTCCGCCCGGACTCCTACGGGAGCCGGGCTCCACCGCCGACAGCAAGTGCAGCTCCGCCCGGACTCCTACGGGAGCGGGCTCCACCGACGACATCAGCGCAGCTCCGCTCGGACTCCTACGGGAGCCAGGCTCCACCGACGACATCAGCGCAGCTCCGCCCGGACTCCTACGGGAGCCGGGCTCCACCGCCAACATCAGAACAGCTCCGCCCAGACTCCCACGGGAGCCGGGCTCCGCTCTCCGTATCAACTGCTGGTAAGCTCCATCCGGACTCCTACCAGAGCCGGACTTCACCCTTAACTTTGATTGCAGCACAGCTCCGCCCGACTCCTACGGGAGCCGGGCTCCACCGCCGACAGCAAGTGCAGCTCCACCCGGACTCCTACGGGAGCCGGGCTCCACCGCCGACAGCAAGTACAGCTCCGCCCGGACTCCTATGGGAGCCGGGCTCCACCGACGACATCAGCGCAGCTCCGCCCGGACTCCTACGGGAGCCGGGCTCCACCGACGACATCAGCGTAGCTCCGCCCGGACTCCTACGGGAGCCGGGCTCCGCCGCCAACATCAGAACAGCTCCGCCCGGACTCCCATGGGAGCCGGGCTCCGCTCTCCGTATCAACTGCTGGTAAGCTCCATCCGGACTCCTACCAGAGCCGGACTTCACCCTTAACTTTGATTGCAGCACAGCTCCGCCCGGACTCCTACGGGAGCCGGGCTCCACCACCGACAGCAAGTGCAGCTCCGCCCGGACTCCTACGGGAGCCGGGCTCCACCACCGACAGCAAGTGCAGCTCCGCCCGGACTCCTACGGGAGTCGGGCTCCACCGACGACATCAGCGCAGCTCGCCCGGACTCCTACGGGAGCCAGGCTCCACCGACGACATCAGCGCAGTTTCGCCCGGTCTCCCTCGGGAGTCGGGCTCCGCTCACGACCCCTACCGCCAGGAGGATCTTACCCGGACCCCAACAAAAATTGGGCTCCGGCCGTTGCCGAGCTTCAATCGACAGATCCGCGCCCCCTGACAGGCCCTCAAAACGGCAACGACCCTGCCCCACTTCCTGTGGCAGACTCCGCACAGTACCATCATTCCCTGAAGGCCGCAGTAACCATAGCCGCCCTGCTCCACTTCCTGTGGCGGACTCCGCACAGCTCCACTATCCCCTGGCAGGCCACAATGACGGCCACGAACCTGCTCCACCTCCTGCGACGGATACCATGCGATTCTCCTCTCTGCTGACAACGGACGCTGCTCCAACCCTCATAACAGATTCCACGTGGCGGGCCGAGGTAATGGCCACGTGTCCACTCCACTATCTTCCACAATCAATTCCCCTGACCATGGGCGGCCCACTACCAGGCGGTTACAAACATCGCCATCAATCCGTTGCCTCCTCCGTCTATAAAAGGGGGATCCAGATACGTTATTCTCTAAGCTCATTCTTCCTTATCTCAAAACTCTGCTAAATTCTCCGTTCGAGCACTCCATTCTTGTTGAGGCAGAAAACTGACTTGAGCATTGGAGGGTCTTGCCGGAGCAACCCCACCTCCGGTTTAGACTTCCCTTGCAGGTCCCGACGGCGACCGCGGCTTCTCCGACTCCAGCTTCTCCGACGCAAGCGGATTTTTGCACCAACAGGATTGGCGCTAGAGGAAGGGGCTGTGTCTTCGCAGCACCCTTGTTCTTGAAGGAGCGCTCAACGGACCCGCTTCCGGCCATCTCTCCGTCATCCACTCCTAATCCTCCCCCACAAGATCGACGCTCGATGCCTCCGCGCAAGGCATCCACCCGGCGGTCCACGGCCTCCGCGGCCAGATCTCAGGCTCCGGCCTCCCCTCCCGTTTCTCAGCCTCCTCCCCCTCCGGCGGCGGCGGTCGGCGCGGAGCAGTTTGACTTGCTGGCGCAGCAGGTCAAAGGCCTCGTCGAGGCCATACAAGCAATACAGCAGCAGCAGCCGCAGGCGTCGGCGCATCCGGAGGGGGCATCCCCGAATGCCAGAACCCGGCGGTGGGGCGGGCCACCTGGGCCAGCCCCCCCTCCTTCCTGGGAAGGCAATCCGAGGGTAGAGAGCCCTCAATCGGACCATGACTCCACCCCTGGGAGATCCCTGCCCCCGTTCTGCCAAAGGACCCTCGAGACTCGGAGTCGAGAGGACTTCCTAGACCGGAGGCTCCAGGAGATGAACCGGCGGATCGAAGAACTCCGCCATGCGCCTCCCGTTTATGGTGAGGATATCTGCACTGACCCTCCCTTCTCCCAAACGATTATGCAGGAACCGATCCGCCGAATTTCAAGCTCCCCCAGTTTGAAAGCTACGATGGGACGTCGGATCCGGTGGACCATCTGGAGGCCTTCCGGATGATGATGCTGCTTCATGGTGCTCCCGACGCCATCTTGTGTCGGGCTTTCCCGTCTACTTTGAAGGGAGCAGCAAGAACTGGTACTCGGCTCTGAAGTCGGGTACCATATTCTCCTTCGATCAAATGAGCCACCAATTCGTGGCCCATTTTATCAGCAGCCGGCATCCCCAGAAAGGTTCAGAGTCCCTCATCAACATCAAGCAGAGGGAAGGGGAGTCCATCCGGGCCTACGTCAACCGCTTCAACATCGCGGCGTTGGAGGTCCGAAACTTGGACCAGTCAGTTGCCATGGCCACCCTGAAGGGTGGCCTTCAGAAGAATGACCTCTTGTACTCCCTGGAGAAGAAGTACCCCAGGGATTTTGCTGATCTACTGGCTCGGGCTGAAGGATACGCCCGAGCGGAAGAGGCCTTCAAAATGAAGGATGAAGAGACTGCGAGGGAGCGTCAGGCGAGAGATTCTGGTAAGCCCGCAGTCGAGAAGGGGCCAAAGGAAGCCCGGCCTCGCTCCCGATCTCCTCCTGGACATAAGCACGCCCATACTCCCCCCAGGGCGCGCAGGCAGAGAAGCCCGGACAACAGGTTTCGGCTGGGTTCCCCACCAGGGAAATTCCGCAACTACGCCCCCCTCAACGCCTCGAGGGCCCAGGTGCTGATGGAGGTCAGGGAGCAGCTCCCTAGGCCAGAGAGGATGCGCACGCACCCCGGGAAGTGCAACCCCAACAAGTTCTGTCTCTACCACCGCGACCACGGCCACGACACCGAAGAATGCATCCAGCTCCAGGACGAAATCGAGGAGCTCATCCGGCGAGGTCGACTCGACAGGTTCATCCGCCGCAGGCCTGAGGGTAGGGGAGACCGGCCAAGAGCCCTCCCACCGCCCGAACTGCAGAAAAGGGAGGAGCAGCCCGGGGACCGGCCTCCTATCGGGACCATCGACTCCATCGCCGGAGGGCCTCAAGGAGGAGCGGGAGAACTGTAAATGTATCACTTACTATTTCGTTTTGAATCTACTCTTCTTTCTAGCTAATGTGCCCCTCCTACTTAACATGGATGTATGATGACTAAATATGACCTCTCCAAAAACAACGGTCATGTCGGGAACAGGAGGAGGACCTCGTCCTGACATGAGCAAAGTCAAAGGCTCGGTTCTTTTAGACCGGATGGGGGGAGAGGCCTTGCAACGCCCTAATGTGCCCCCACAGCCCTGTAGGGACAGGAGGAGAACCTCGCCCTAACTTGAGCAAAGTCGAAGGCCCGGTTCTTTTAGACCGGATGGGGGGAGAGGCCTTGCAACACCCTAATGTGCCCCCACAGCCCTATTAGGGATAGGAGGAGAACCTCGCCCTAACTTGAGCAAAGTCGAAGGCCCGGTTCTTTTAGACCGGATGGGGGGAGAGGCCTTACAACGCCCTAATGTGCCCCCACAGCCCTATTAGGGACAGGAGGAGAACCTCGCCCTAACTTGAGCAAAGTCAAAGGCCCGGTTCTTTTAGACCGGATGGGGGGAGAGGCCTTGCAATGCCCTAATGTGCCCCCACAGCCCTGTCAGGAACAGGAGGAGAACCTCGTCCTGACATGAGCAAAATGGAAAGCCCAGACTCCTACTGGAGCCGGGTCCCTACGCCAAAGAAGACTTCACCTGGACTCCTACGGGAGCCGGGTTTCGCCGCCAAGAAGACTTCACCCGGACTCCTACGGGAGCCGGGTTCCGCCGCCAAGAAGACTTCACCCGGACTCCTACGGGAGCCGGGTTCCGCCGCCAAGAAGACTTCACTCGGACTCCTACGGGAGCCGGGTTCCGCCGCCAAGGAGACTTCACCCAGACTCCTACGGGAGCCGGGTCCCTACGCCAAAGAAGACTTCACCCGGACTCCTACGGGAGTCGGGTCCCACCGCAAAGGAGGCTTCACCCGGACTCCTACGGGAGCCGGGTTCCTACGACGAGGAAGACTTCACCCGGACTCCTACGAGAGCCGGGTCCCGCCGCAAAGAAGTCTTCACCCGGACTCCTACGGGAGCCGGGTTCCTACGACAAGGAAGACTTCGCCCGGACTCCCACGGAAGCTGGGCTCCGTCAGCCACTCCCGCAGCAGGGGTTAATAATGGCGGCGAAACCCGGCCACACGACAAGGACGGATGGAAGGGAAGAGCCCCCCCCCCCGCGATGACAAGTCAACGACAGGAGAAGGTCAACAGACGACAACATCATGTTATGCGTGGACGAGGTAACGCAAAGCACTTTTTTCTATTTCCCATATGCATACTACAGGGCCAGGACGGCCAGGGAAAGAAGAGCAAAACGACAAAAAACAAGGGGGTGATTACATGAAGACAAAAGAACTCTAAGGAGGCCCTGCTCCCTCCGACCTAGGGTTATCACTTCCATCCCTCGACCAGGACTGCCTCAGGCTCTCCGCTGCTTCTTCTAGTTCTTCCTTCTTCCGCAGCGCATTCTGGAGCACCTTACGAAGTCGCCGACTTTCAGCCTCCGCTTCTCGATGCTGCTTCCGCAGAACTTCGGACTCCGCCTCTGCATCCGCGACGGCCCTCCGCTCAAGCGCCAGTTGGATGCTCACTTGTTGAAGCTTGGTTGTCTTCTCCCCAAGGGAGACAGAAATCCCCTCGACAGTGCCCCTCAGGGCTAGGAGCTCTTCGGCATCTTGGGCGTTGGCAAGCTGCACCCTAGTAACCAACTGCCTCTGGAGACGAACGACCTCGTCCGTCGCTTGACGGAATCTCCCTTTGTACTCTTCTACCTGCCGGCGCCAGCTGGCCCGCTGCACATCGTGGCTCATCTCAGCATCTTGAAGCTACTTCTGGAGGTCGGAGACCTTTTGTGACCATATCTGCTCATCCCGCGTCGTGAGCCGGGATGAGTTCCCTTCCAGCTGGCCGATCCTCCTCTTCGCAGCTGACAGCTCCACCTTAAGGGCGCTGATCCTAGCTTCTTGAGCCCAAGTTCGGTCGCTGGTGCTCTTCGTGCATTCCTCGAGCTCCTTTGTGAAGTTCACCTTCCTCCGGCTGTAGTCCATGATTGCCTTCACTTGGAGACTCCTGAAGTGGGCGGCCTCAGCGGCGGCCTCGGAATAGCATTTTTTCGCCTTGCGGAGCTCGTCCTCCGACCTTTTCAACTTCTTCGTCAGGTGGAGGACCTCCTTTTTAGCCGTTGGATAGTTGACTTCAGCGGAACCCCCAGGGGCAAGGTGAGTGCTTCGGCAGGACACTGCCATCGGAAGAAGCAAACGTCAAAGACCAACTCATTACAAGGAGAAAGGCAGAAAAGAAGGAGCAGGGGGAAGGAAAGGCCATCCACAATAAGAAGTTCGACTTTATTGATTAATTTTGAAGACAAACGGAAAGGAAATATGCGACAAAAGAAAGATACAAGATCGGAGGTCTCAGACCTCGGGGTAGGGGGTGGAGAGCTCGGCGCGGGGGGTGCGACTGTGGTAGCGGCGGACGAAGGGGCGGCCTCATCGTCAGACTCCTCCAAAAGGCCGAGATCAAGGTCGGGGTATCTACTGGCCACCCTCTCTCAGCAGAGCTCGAACCCCTTGGTAAATGCCTCCAGGCCGAACTGGACGTTCAGCTCCCTCATCTCCGCGGAAGCCTTGAACTCCTCCACCGTAAGGGTCCTGGCCTCTGAGACCAGAACTGGAGTTTGCTCGGCCAGATGGGCGACCTCGGCCTCCGCCTTCCTCGCTGACTCCTCCAAGCTTCGTCTCTCCTCCTCCCGGGCTCGTCTTTCCTCTTCCCGATCTTGTCTCTCTCTCTCCAGGGCCTCCCGGAGGGCGGCCACCTCGGCCGTCTTCGCTTGGAGACGAGCAACCTCGTCTTGGCAGTGCTCCTCCGCCCGAAGAAGGTCCCTTCTCATGCGGCCCGACGCCTCGACATAGGCGAAGAGCTGGTGCCCGATCTGCAACGACAGATAGAGAATTACAACAAAGACCGAGCAACCATGCAAATAAACATCCGCTTACCTCAAGAAAGGACTCCAAAGTGTCCCAGGCCCGCTGCTCGGGATCAGCGCGGTCGATCCTCTCCACGACATCGGACAGAATGCAGCCATCGAGTAGCCGCCTGATCAGAGCCTTGTCATTGAAGGGGTTCTCCAATCTCCCCTCAGAGCAGACGGACTCGTCTACGGTGGCTCGGTGGCTGCTCGCCCTGCGGGCCACCGATTTCCTCCTCCTCCCCACGCGGGCGCCTCCGTGGGGCGGACCTCCAGAATGGGGACCCCAGTCGGTGGGCTCCTTGAGGGAGCCCGGGGGGCCGCTGGCTCGGCATCCGAAGGAATGTCGATGGCCGGGGTCGCCTGGACGGGCGCAGCCAAGCTCGTCTCCACCACCCTGGCCCTCTTCGCCGAATCGGAGGTCATCGCGCCCTTCCTCTTCTGAGCTCTCATAGCCTTGGCGAGCATCTGCGTGGCTTCGGCGTCCATTGCTAAAAAAAAAAAAAAAAAAAATAACAACACAAAACAGAAGAAGAAAAGAAGAAAGAAGAAGCAGCATCGATCAGTCCAAAGTCAAAAAAAAAAAAAAAAAAAAAAGAGAGAGAAAGAGAAAAGAAGAGAAAGAGAGAGAAGAAGAAGGCAAGAAAAGGAAAGATAAATACTTGCTGGATCCTGAGGGCTCAGGCCGATGTTGAAAAGAAGCTGCTCCCTCAGAAGGTTAGGAAGGGAAGGAGCGGGATAACTCAGAAGCTTCTGGGCAGCCTGGAGGTCGTCCTCTCCTAGGCTGGGAGCCCGACGGACGGAATCCCTCAGAGACCCCCAAGGGGGCAGACCTAGTTCCAGGGTCGGGCATAGACAAAGAGAAATTTCCCCTTCCAGTTGTGAATCGAAGAAGGGGCGCCCTTCAGCAACCCCTTCTTACCGAACTGGGGGGAGAAGTACCACCAGTCCTTCGCTGAAGGATGGCGTTTGAAGGTGTAGAAATGTCTGAACAGGGAGAGGGATGGCTGGACCTCGGCTATATGGCAGAGAGAGAGAAACCCTATCAAAAACCTAAAGGAATTCGGGGCGACAGAGGCGAGAGAAATGTCTAAGAAATGAAAGAAGGCGGCAACAAAGACAGGAAGCGAAAGCCGGAGTCCGGCACGGAATGCCTCCTGGTACAAACAAAAGCGACCAGGAGGGAGAGCGCTGGCCCGGTCAGAGGGGCCAGGAAGCTCCAGGTCGTACTCCGAAGGAACCCCGTACCGAGCCCTTATCAGGAGGAGTTTGTTGCTCCTAGATTGATTTTGATGATTACAAAGCAGATTGAAGGGATACAAATAATTTTAAAATTGAAAAAGTCCTTATGCTCTTCAAGGGCAAAATCATAATTTCACTAAAATCCTGATTTGATAGTATCACTTGGTAAAACAAAAGATTTGTAAACTATTGGTGAAAATTTCATTGTATTTGGACTTATATTTTTGAAGTCATGAAGGTTTGAAGTGCATGAGTCGACTCATGAGTCAACTCATGGCACTATGAGCTGACTGGCACGCAAAAAAAAATTTCCATGGCACGCTGGATTTTTTACTTGGCACGACCTGTGAGTCGACTCATGAGTCGACCCACAAGGCATGAGTCGACTCATGAGTCGACCTCTGCTGATTTGAGTCGAAAAATCCAGAAATCAAGACTGTCTGGTTTGTGCAACAGAAGTCGACTCATGAGTCGACTCCTGTAGCATGAGTCGACTCATGAGTCGACCCCTGCGACGAAAAATGTCAGCAATGACTATTTTTCTACCCATTTTAATTGCCTTTTATGCTTCCTAAAATTGCTCTAACGGCTCTTTATCTGCCTAAATTATTTTCTCTTGCTTCTAATGTCATAAAATGCTTTAAATGGTGAAAGAAATTGCAGATTAAATAGCAGATCAAATTGGAGAGAAAAAAAAAGAAGATCAATCGGCAGATCAAAAGTGAGATAAAATTCATTGAGAGGATCCACGAGATAATTTGAGAGAAAAAGAAAAGAAGATCCAAAATCCACACGAGAGATTGTGAAAGAGATTCAAGAGCTTTCAAAGAGAGGATCTTTCAAGCCTATTGTTCAACCTTGATCTAGAGATCTTCCAAAGCTTTCAAGAGATCTTCAATCAACAATCAACCTCTTCTCAAGCATTCGTTCAAGCGTTCATCCACTTTGAGAAAATCCAAAAAGGGGTTCTTCATTTGAGTAAAGTTTTTATTGTTATATTCGCTCATTTAAAGGAGCTGTTATTGTATTAATCTGTGCTCAAAATTTTCTAACTCTTTGTGAGTTTTTGTTCTTGATTTTGGAGGATTTTCAAAACAAGGAAAGGTTGATCCGAACCTGAAATCGGAGTGTTTTGGGTTTACTTGTACCCGGAAAACAAGTGATCTAGCTTGGGATAGCTAGTGTCGGAGTTTCCGACGTTTTGTATTCAGGTTGAATACAAGCATAGTGGATTGAAATTTTCAAGTAGGAGCTTGGGGAGTGGATGTAGGTGCAAGGTTAGCACCGAACCACTATAAATCTTTGTGTTTGTGGTGTGTTTTATCGCTTCACTTTAGTTCTTTAATATATTCTTGCATTCCTGCTTTAGGTAATTAATATTGAATTAAAGTCTTTGTTTTGTTCTTCATAAGTAATCTGTTGGGCTTAAAATTTTTAGAAACCCAATTCACCCCCCCTCTTGGGTTGCATAGCTGGGCAACAAGTGGTATCAGAGCCCGGTGCTCTAGCCCTTCTTTGATCTAACAATCAAAGAGTCAAAGATCTATGGCAACCCATGTTGGTACTTCTCTAGCCGAGGGGCAATCAACAAACCGACCTTCATTTTTCAATGGGTCTAATTACACCTATTGGAAAGCTCGGATGAAGATTTTCATACAAGCACTCGACTATGATATGTGGAGTATCATAGTGAATGGTCCTCACACACCCACCAAGATTATAGATGGTGAGAAGTCAACCAAACTCGAGAAAGAATGGGATGAGGTTGACAAGAAATTGGCACAATTAAATGCCAAAGCCATGAATGTTCTTTATTGTGCACTAGATGCTAGTGAATTCAATCGCATTTCTACTTGTGCATCTGCTAAAGAAATATGGGATAGGTTAGAAGTAACCCATGAGGGAACAAATCAAGTAAAAGAGTCTAAAATAAACATGCTTGTACATAAATATGAATTGTTCAATATAGAGCATGATGAGTCCATAACTGCCATGTTTACTCGTTTTACTGATATAATTAATGGTTTGAAGAGTCTTGGCAAATCTTATACTAACAGTGAACTTGTAAGGAAGATTCTCAGGTCACTGCCAAGAACTTGGGAAGCCAAGGTGACTGCCATCCAAGAAGCAAAGGACTTGAACACTCTACCTCTAGAAGAGCTTCTTGGATCCTTGATGACTCATGAACTTAGCATGAAGCAACATCAAGAGGATGAAGTCAAAAAGAAAAGAACCATTGCCCTCAAATCCACAACTTCGCCTGATTATGAAACGGATGAATCTGAAGATGAAGAACAGGATGAAGAGATGGCACTCATCACCCGAAAATTTAAGAAGTTTCTAAGAAAAAGGAAACAGGGGATGAGAAAGAAATTCACAAAAGGGGAACAAAGCAAAGAAAAAGAGAAAGATCAACCCCTTACATGCTACGAGTGCAAGAAGCTGGGACATTTCAGATCCGAATATCCACAACTGAAGAAAGGTCCCAAAAAGTTCAAAAAGAAGGCAATGATGGCGACTTGGAGTGCGAGTGATGACTCAAGCTCCGACGAGGAAACCTCAACAGAACAAGCCAATCTGTGCCTGATGGCACATGAAAATAAGGTAACTTCTGAATCCACTAGTGAATTCACATTTGAAGAATTGCATGAAGCATTCTATGATTCAATTGATGAATTAAAGAAACTAGGGAAGAAAAACAAAGAACTGAAATTGGAAAATCAGTCCTTAGTGAAACAAGCTGAAATTCTTTCAATTAAAAAATTTACCTTGAGTCAAAAAAATCAAAACTTAAAGGATGAAATTAACAAGCTGAAATCTATAGTAGATAAGTTCACCTTAAGTTCAAACAAACTAAATATGATCCTTGAAAATCAGAAAGCTATATATGATAAGGCTGGACTTGGCTATAAACCTCTGAAGAAATAAAAGTTTCTGAAGGATATTTATGTAAATTATCCAAGTAACAAGTCTACAAATATTACTTGTTTCAAATGTGGTAGAATAGGACATAAATCATACACATGCCTTAAATCTACCAATACAACTATAAAGAAAATATGGGTTCCAAAAGGAACCATTCTGACTAACCCAAAAGGACCCAAGAAAGCTTGGGTACCTAAGACAGAGACTTGACCTTTGCTTGCAGGTGTGTCTAGCATCCCAAGAAGGAAACAGGAAATGGTATCTTGACAGCGGATGCTCGAGACACATGACTGGTGATGAATCACAATTCATCACGCTTGATGCTAAGGATGGAGGGATGGTCACCTTTGGAGATAATGGCAAAGGAAAGATCATCGGGATAGGTAACATTGGTATCACTCCCTCCAAATACATTGAGAATGTTTTACTAGTTAAAGGTTTAAAGCATAACTTACTTAGCATTAGTCAATTCTGTGATAAAGGGTATAAAGTAGTTTTTGAATCATCTGTTTGCATTGTGACTAGTCCTATTAACGATGGCATTAAATTTATAGGACATAGGCATGGCAATGTTTATATGATAGATTTGAATGACTTAGCCAAATTAGACATGCAATGCCTAGTATCCTTGAATGCTAAAATCAATGAGACTAGTTGGCTGTGGCATCGTAGACTTGCACATATTAGCATGCATTCTCTTTCAAAATTAATTAAAAAGGATTTAGTTCTCGGTTTGCCAAAACTGAATTTTGAAAAGGATAAAATTTGTGACGCATGCCAACTAGGTAAACAAACTAAAGTATCATTTAAATCCAAAAACACTGTTTCAACTTCTAGACCATTAGAGCTCTTACATATGGACTTATTTGGACCAACAAGAACCACCAGTCTAGGAGGAAAACGATATGGCTTTGTAATTATAGATGATTATTCTCGTTTTACTTGGGTTTTCTTTTTGGCTCACAAAAATGAAACTTTTCATATTTTCACTAAATTTCATCGAAAAGTCTCTAATGAAAAAGGTTTTTCAATTCAAAATATTAGAAGTGATCATGGAACTGAATTTGAAAATCAAGATTTTGAAAATTTTTGTGATGAAAATGAAATTGGCCATAACTTCTCTGCTCCTAGGACACCCCAACAGAATGGGGTAGTTGAAAGGAAAAACAGAACCTTAGAAGAAATGGCCCGTACCATGCTTTGTGAAAGCAACCTTCCAAAATATTTTTGGGCGGAAGCAATTAACACAGCATGTTACATTTTAAATCGTGCTTTAATTAGACAATTTTTAAAGAAAACCCCCTATGAACTTTGGAAAGGAAGAAAACCAAATATTGCATATTTTCATGTTTTTGGTTGCCGATATTTTGTATTAAATAATGATAAAGAAAAACTTGGTAAATTTGATGCAAAATCAGATGAAGCAATCTTTCTAGGTTACTCCTCCACTAGTAAAGCATTTAGAGTTTTCAACAAAAGAACTTTAGTAGTTGAGGAGTCCATACATGTTGTTTTTGATGAATCTAACGATCTTCCTTCAAGGAAGAATGAGGGTGTTGATGATGCAGAGCCACTAATAGAAGGTATGAAGGAGATCACTCTGAAAGACTCAGCAACTCCAGAAGACAAGGATCAAGAAGACGAACAAAATGAAAGAGGTGAAGAAATTCAAGAACAACCTCAAGGTACAAATGACCTACCCAAGGAATGGAGGTATGTTCACAACCACCCTAAGAAGTTAATTATTGGTGACCCTATGCATGGGGTAAAAACCCATTCTTCACTTAGAGATATAGTTAATCATTGTGCTTTTGTATCTCATCTTGAACCTAAAACTTTTGAAGAAGCTGAAAATGATCATAATTGGATTAATGCTATGCAAGAGGAACTTAATCAATTTGAAAGAAATAATGTTTGGACCTTAGTATCAAGACCTAAAGATTATTCAATAATTGGCACAAAATGGGTCTTTAGAATCAAATTAGATGAGCATGGAAATGTAATTAGAAATAAAGCAAGACTGGTTGCTAAGGGATATAATCAAGAAGAAAGAATTGATTTTGATGAAACCTTTGCACCTGTTGCTAGATTAGAAGCTATTAGACTTCTACTTGCATATGCTTGCTTTATAAAATTCAAATTATTTCAAATGGATGTTAAAAGTGTATTTTTAAATGGATATATTTCTGAAGAAGTATATGTAGAACAATCCCCTGGATTTGAAAATCATGCTTTTCCTAATCATGTCTTTAGATTAAATAAAGCTTTATATGGTCTAAAACAAGCACCTAGAGCATGGTATGAAAGGCTAAGCAAATTTTTACTAAATAATGGTTTTTCAAGAGGCAATATAGATACAACCCTATTTATTAAAAGAAATCAAAATGATATGCTAATTGTACAAATTTATGTTGATGACATAATTTTTGGGTCTACTAATGAATCCCTTTGTCAAGACTTTGCTAAGCTTATGCAGGGGGAGTTCGAGATGAGCATGATGGGAGAACTCACTTTCTTTCTCGGACTCCAAATCAAACAATCAAAAGAGGAAATCTCCATCACCCAAAGCAAGTACACCAAGGAACTACTCAAAAGATTTAGAATGGAGAACTGCAAACCAATTGGCACACCAATGAGTCCCTCATGTAAGCTTGACAAGGATGATGAAGGTAAAAGCGTAGACTTAAAATACTATAGAGGTATGATTGGCTCATTATTATATCTAACTGCAAGTAGGCCTGATATCATGTTTAGTGTTTGCTTATGTGCTAGATATCAATCTAATCCTAAAGAATCTCATTTGAATGCTGTTAAAAGAATCCTTAGATACTTAAATGGTACTCAAACTCTAGGGTTATGGTACTCTAAGGACTCACAAATTAATTTATTAGGATATTCAGATGCTGATTTTGCTGGATGCAAATTAGATAGAAAAAGCACAAGTGGAACTTGCCAATTTCTTGGAGTTAACCTAATCTCATGGTTTAGCAAGAAACAAAATTCGGTGGCACTGTCTACGGCTGAGGCCGAATACATTGCAGCCGGAAGTTGTTGTGCTCAAATCTTGTGGATTAAGCAATAACTCGAAGATTTTGGAATTAAACTTAATGAAACATCAATAAGATGTGACAACACAAGTGCCATAAATCTATCTAAAAATCCAATTCAACACTCAAGATCTAAACATATTGAAATAAGACATCATTTTATAAGAGAACATGTTCAAAATAAAAATATAATTCTTGAATATGTTTGCACTAAAAATCAATTAGCTGATATCTTTACAAAGGCCCTTAGTGAGGATAGACTTTATGAAATTAGGAGAAATCTAGGAATTCTAGATCCATTTGCCTAAAATTTTCCAATTTCCAAAGAATTGATTAGAGCTCAATTTTTAACATCTATCTTGGTCCCAAAAGCTCAAATTTATCATTCCAAAAACTTATCATTGAGTAAAATTCCTTCACTCAAAATTTTAAATTTTTCTGGAATTTATTCATATTTTTCCTGATTTTCTGAACTTCATGAGTCGACCCCCATGAGTCGACTCAATGGCAAACTTGTAAATCCCACCAACTTTCAACGGGTTCATTGTTTTTATACTGAAACCCTGTTCGTGAGACGACTCATCTTCTCATCGTCCTCCTTCCAAAAGCCATCTTCTCCAAACTTTTTTTCCAAGGATCCAACTTGAAGCAATTCTCCCTCCTCCTCTCCACCAAAAATCGCCTCCTTGAAAAGGAATTTTTTGTGCTTTCTCGCATTGCTTGGCGCGGTTGGAACGTGCCCTAGCACTTTACCGATCTTCCAAAATCCACTTTTTTTTTCTCCACCAAAATCTTTCTTCACTCTCTTGTGATCCCTCCTCCACTCAATTCAAGTCTCCTTGTCTGCTACTATAGTGGATATGGCTCCAAAGATGAAACTTCCCCAAAGAAGAAAATCAATCCGTGAGCCTGAAGAATTTGTCAGAAAGAAAAGGCAAGCCGCTCAATCTTCTACTGCTCTCCACTCCAGTTTCAGTACCTACTCAAGGTCCCTCTCAATCCTCCATAAGCCCCAGTGTAAATCCTCTTTCTGATAGAAAAGTAGAAACCGGGAAGAATATAGATTTTCGGTTCTTTGAGAAAGAAGATTTTACTTTTGCTACCAAAATTAAAAACCAAGGATGGGCTCTATTGCTCTCTTAAGGAAGTCACCTATGTTGACCTTGTTAGAAAATTCTACCAAAACCTACTTTATGGAAATGGGTCAGTGACTTCAACTGTAAAGGGAATTGATATCTGCCTGGATTCTAGGATATTGGGAGAAATACTTCAGTTGCCTAGTGAAGGATATTCATATATGGAACTCCCAATTAAAGAAGAGGGGATCAGAATTATTTTAGGAGAAACTTATTCAGGAAATTTAAACAAATTGGAAGCAAAGTTTTTGTCCATTGAGATGAGGGTCCTGCATCAGATAGTTTCAAAGCTCTTCTTTCCTAGGAGTGGTAGACATGACTTACTTTCCAGCAGAGATGTATGTGTCATGTTTCATGTCATCACTCAGACCCCCCTGAACCTCCCTGCACTTATGATAGAGGCCATGAGAGAAACTTTAAACAGATCCAAGGCACACTTGCCTTATGGTATGGCCC